>NW_019945854.1:13958-14954 GCF_002910315.2 Salvelinus sp. IW2-2015 | reverse complement strand
ACAAGACATTCTAAGATGTGAATGCACACACACAATTCATCTGGGATCACTTAGGGGACCGGGCCTATACGCTCTCTCTCTCTCTCTCCTCTCGCTCTCTCCCATGCTCACACACACACACAGCAAGCCCTTTAATTGTTCTCACAGGTGCTGACAATGGCACCAGCCAGTGGCGGAACGGCAGTGTCACTTACACAAGCACCCACACACAGGAACGGCAGTGTCACTTTCACACGCACCCACACACAGGAACGGCAGTGTCATTTTCACAGGTTCCAGGCAACGCGTGTTAATTTCTGATTTAGATTTTGTGTGAATTAATTCAGCGCCACTTTGATAACTAAGCCTGTGTCCCAAAATGGCACCTTATTCCCTACATTCTCTATGGGGCCTTGTTCTAAAGTAGTGCACTAATGTAGGGAATAGGATCCAGCACCACGGACAGTACTACCTCATCACCCTGAGGTTTCAGCACCACGGACAGTACTACCTCATCACCCTGAGGTTTCAGCACCCTGGACAGTACTACCTCATCACCCTGACGTGGACAGTACAATGGATAACGATGAGGAGTGGGCATACTGTCTAGGTCTCGTGTCAAARTCATTCCACTGAGGGCCGAGTGTCTGCGAGTTTTTGCTCCACCCTTGATTGACGAATTAAAGGTGACTAATTAGTTAGAACGTTTCCTCACCTGGTTGTATGGTCTTCATTTAAAGGGGATTACAGCAGACACTACACCCTACATGGAATGTGTTTGACACCCCTGATCTAGACTAAGAAGGCAAAAGCGTCATTCCAGTGTCGTGTGCTAGTAACTATTTATGTATGTGCAATTAAACATGTGAACGTAAATTAAGTCGAGGCCTATAGCAGCAGCCTAACTGGGATGCTAATATACCTTCCAGGCTTAGCAGCAGCCTAACTGGGATGCTAATATACCTTCCAGGCTTATCAGCAGCCTAACTGTGATGCTAATATACCTTCCAGGCTTAG
>NW_019945854.1:0-13933 GCF_002910315.2 Salvelinus sp. IW2-2015 | reverse complement strand
CCAGCAGACCTAACATGAAATGCTATAACAGTAGCCTTCCAGCTTAAGCACAGCCTAACTGAAAATGCTAACATGTGCCCTTCCAGGCTTTAGGCAGCAGCCTAACTCAATGCTAAACATGAGCCTTCCAGGCCTCTAACAGCCCAGCCAACTGCAATGCTAACATGTAGCCTCCAGGCTTTAACGAGCCTAACTGCAAATCTAAAACATGTAGCCGTCCAGGCTCTAACAGCAGCCTAAACTGAATGCTAACATGTGGCCTTCCAGGCTTTAAGCACGCAGCCTAACTGCAATGCTAACATGTAGCCTTCCAGGCTCTAAGGCAGCAGGCCTAAGCTGCAATTGCTAACATGTAGCCTTCCAGGCTTTAGCAGCAGCCTAAATGCAGCTAACATCTAGCTGTACATGGTGACCCTCCACCCTTGCAATACATATTCCTTAGCATCCTATAGGGGACAATGGAAGTCCACATGCAAACCATGTGATGCACGCCTTAGCCCAAAAGCCTTCTCTTTCTCTCTAACTACACTCGTTACGGTGTGTTATAGAGGAAATTAGAAATCTCAGATCCTTCAACGCAAGGCGCTCTATACGATCAGTCGAACCTCGACGCTAGCTACATCTTGAATATCAACTCCCTAACACGGCTATTACCCTGCTTCCTCCTACTCAAAAAGACCACTGCTCCACTCGCTCATCTCACACAGACACTGCTGCTTACTCCCTTCTACCTCACACAGACATGCTGCTACTCCCTCTCTACCTACACAGACACTTGCTGCTACTCCCTCTACCTCACACAGACCACTGCTGCTACCCCTCTCACCCTCACACAGACACTGCTGTTACTCCTCTCCCACCTCACCACAGACACTGCTGCTACTCCCTCTCTCACACAGACACTGCGCTACTCCCTCTCATCTCACACAACAACATGCTGCTATCACTCTCTACCTCACATAGACACTGGCTGCTACTCCCTCTCACCTCACACAGACACTGCTATACCCTCCCTCTCTACCTCACACAGACACTGCTGCTACTCCCTCTCTACCCTCCACACGACACTGCGGCTAACTCCCTCTCTACCTCACAACAGACACTGCTGCTTCTCCCTCTCTCCTCACACAGAACACTGCTGCTACTCCCTCCTCTACCTCACACAACACTGCTGCTACTTCCCTCCTACCTCACACAAGCCTGCTAGCTACTCCCTCTCTACCTCACACAGACACTGCCTGCTACCTCCCTTCTCTAAAATCTCACACAGACACTTGCTGCGACTCCCTCTCTACCTCACACAGACACTGCGCTCACTCCCTCTCTACTCACACAGACACTCTTGCTACTCCCGTCTCTACCTCACACAGACCCGTGCTGCTATCCGCTCTCTACCTCACGACAGACACTGCTGCTACTCCCTCTCACCTCAGCAAGGACACTGCTGCCTACTCCCTCTTACCTCACACAAACACTCTGCTAATCCCTCTCTACCTCAGCACAGACCACTGCTGCTACTCCCCTCTACCTCACACAAAACACTGCTGCTACTCCCTCTCTACCCCACACAACACTGCGCTACTCCCTTCTCTACACTCACCACAACACTGCTCTACTCCCTCGCGTACCTCACACAGACACGTCTGCTACTCCCTTCTCCTCACACAAGACACTGTGCTGAGCTCCTCTCTACCTCACACCAGACACTGCTGGCTACTCCCTCTCCTACCCTCACACAACACTGCTGCTACTCCCTGCTCTAACCTCACACAGACACTGCATGCTTACTCCCTCTCTACCTCAACACAGACACTGCTGCTACTCCCTCTCTACTCACACAGCACACTTGCTGCTACTTCCCTCTCTACCTCACACAGGACAACTGCTGCTTACCCTCTCTACCTCTACACAACACTGCTGCTACTCCCTCTCACTCAACAGACACTGCTGCTACTCCCTCTCTACCTCACAAGACACTGCTGGCTACTCCCTCTCTACCTCACACAGACACTCTAGCTACCGCCTTCTCTACCCTCACACAACACTGCGGCGACTCCCCTCTACCTCACACAAACACTGCTGGCTAATCCCTCTCTACCTCACACAGACCTGCTGCTACCTCCCCTCTCTACCTCACACTAACACTGCTCTACTCCCTCTCTACCTCACAACCCAAACACTGCTGCTACTCCCTCTCTACCCACACAGACACTGCTGCTACTCCCTCTCTACCTTCACACAGACACTCTGCTACTCCCTCTTCACACAGACACGCTTTGCTTACTCCCTCTCTACCTCACACAGACCACTGCTGCTACTCCCTCTCTACCTCACACAGACCACTGACCTGCTACTCCTCTCTAACCTCACACAGACACACAGCCAAAATGTGCTACTCCTCTCTACTCACAAGACCACTGCTGCTATCCCTCTCAACCTCACACGACGACTGCTGCTACTCCCTTCTCTACCTCACACAGAACACTGCTGCTACTCCCTCTCTACCTCACACAGACACTGCGCCTACTCCCTCTCTACCTCACACAGGACACTTCGGCTACTCCCTCTCTCCTCACACAGAACACTGCTGCTACTCCCTCTCTACCTCACACCAAACACTGCTGCCACTCCCTCTTAGCCTCACACAAAACACTGCTGCTACTCCCTCTCTACCTCACACAGACACTCTGCTACTCCCCTCTCTTCACACAGACACTGCTGCTACCCCTCTCTACCTCACGACAGGACACCCACCAACACACCCCACACCCCACAATGCTTCTACGTCCCTCTCTACCCTCACACAGACCACTGCTGCTGATCCCTCTCTACCTCACACAGACATGTGCTACTCCTCTCACCTCACACACAGACACTGCTGCTCTCCCTCTCTCACACAGACACTGCTGCTACTTCGCCTCTCTCACCACAGACACTGCGCACTCCCTTTCTACCTCACAACAGCACTGCTGCTACTCCCTCTCTACCTCACAAGACACTGCTGCTACTCCCTCTCTACCTTCACACAGACACTGCTGCTACTCCCTCTCTACCTCACACAGACACTGCTGCTCTCCCTCTCTACCTCACACAGACACTGCTGCTACCCCTCTCTATCTCACACACACTGCGCTACTCCCTCTCTACCTCACACAGACACTGCTGCTACTTCCCTCTCTACTCACACAGACCACGCTGCTTACTCCCTCCTACCTCCACACAGACACATGCTGCTACTCCCTTCTCTACCTCACCACAGACACTTGCTGCTACTCCCTCTCTACTCACACAGACACTGCTGCTACTCCCTCTCTACCTCACACAGACACTGCTGCTACTCCCCTCTACCTCACACAACATGCGCTAATCCCTCTTCTACCTCACACAGACACTGCTGCTACTCCCTCTTCTACCTCACACAACACTGCTGGCTATCCTCTCTCACACAGACACTGCTGCTGCTTCCCTCACCAAATTAGTTTAAACTGGAATAGACATCTGTGCTCAGTGGTTGCTTGCAAGCTCTAGCTCAGATGTTGATGTGTCCACAAACATCAGTGATAATATTCTGGGTCCTAGTCTCACTATTGTGCTGTGACAAAGAAAAACAGAAAGATCCACGGGACGCTCTGAACTAAGCCTGTTGATCCAACTGGATCCCCTGACTGAAATCTGTTTATCCACTGGATCCCCTGACTGAACCTGTTGATCCACTGGATCCCCTGACGAACTGTTGATCACTGGACCCCTGAATCTGAATCTGTTGATCCACTGGATTCCCTGACTGGAATCGTGATCCACGGACCCATGACTGAATCTGTGACCCACTGATCCCCGAACTAATCTGTTGATCCACTGGATCCCCTGACTAATCTTGTGATCCACTGGAATCCCCTGACTGAGATCTGTTGATCACTGGATCCCATGAACTGAATCTGTTGACCCACTGATCCCCTGAACTGCAATCTGTTGATCCACTGGATCCTCGACTGAAATCTTAAGCCACTGGATTCCCCTGACTGAACCTGTTGACCACTGGATCCCCTGACTGAATCTGTTGGATCCACGGATCCCTTGACTAAACCTGTCGGACCCACTGGATCCCTCTGACTCGAAATCTGTTGATCCACTGGATCCCCTGACCTGAATCTGTTGAATCCACTGGATCCCCTGACTGACCTGTTGGTCCACTGATCCCCTGACTGAACTCTGTTGATCCACTGGACCCCTGACTAATCTGCTTGATCCACTGAATCCCCTGACTGAATCTGTCGCACATTCAGTTTCTGGTACCTTCCCAAATGGCCATCATATCACCTATAAGTTAAACGTAGTGCACATAGCATTAGGTAAAAGGTGCTATTTGGAAACCACTTTATCCAGAGTGTCATTGCATTGCTGTCAGGGAAATCATTCTTCATCATTGGCATGTTGTGATAACAATAGTAGTTAAAGCTTACAGAGCTCTAATAGCCCAGTGACACCAGAAGTACTCTAGGCCCATGACACCAGAAAACCTTCTAGCCCAGTGACACCAGAATGACCTTCTAGGCCGAGTGACACCAGAAAGACCTTCTAGGCCATGACACCAGAATGACCTTCTAGGCCCAGTGACACCAGAATGACCTTCTAGGCCCAGTGACCCAGAATGCCGTCTAGGCCCAGTGACACCTACCGAATGACCTTCTAGGGCCAGTGACACCAGAATGACCTTTCTAGGCCCAGTGACACGTTATAATGACCTTCTAGCCCAGTGACACCAGAATGACCTTATCTAGCCAGTGACACCATAATGACTTCTAGGCCAGTACACCCAGAATGACCTTCTAGCCAGTGACACAGCATGACCTTCTTAGGCCGCCAGTGACACTACAATTACCTTCTAGGCCTAGTGACACCAGAATGACCCTTCCTAGGCCTAGTGCCACCAGAATGACATTCTAGGCCCAGTTGCCACCAGAATGACCTCTAGGCCCATACACCAGAATGACATTCTAGCCAGTGATAACAAGAAAGACAACTTACAGATCTACTTCTTTGCCAGTGACACCAGAATACCTTGTGTCTTTTAATGCCACTTCCGGTGTATAAGGCTTGTGTGAGCGGGCCCTGTGAAAAGTATTTTACATTTAAGGGAATAGGTGCCATTTAGATGCCAACTCACTTGTAGAAGTTGCTTGTGCGTGACAACGCAAACTCTGCTAACGTTCAGACGCTCAGGCTCGTTGGCGCAGATCTGCTAACAGTTGACGAGTGTCCTCGAGTTAGACACATGATGCTTGCTTGCTAATCACCTTTAATATAGCTGTCGTCAGCTGCAATGGCTGCTTTTTCATAGTGTCGCTCTGAGTTTAACCAGATCAATCTGGTACTGTCAGGAACCTGTCCCTCGCTGGAACTAGGCTGAAGAGCGAAGGAGCGGAGAGGAGAGGAGAGGAGGGGGGGAGAGGAGAGCGAGAGGAGAGGGAGGAGAGGAGGGGGAGGGAGAGGAAGAGGCGAGAAGAGAGAGGAGAGGAGAGAGAGAAGGAGAAGGAGGGAGGAAAGAGGAGAGGAGAGAGAGGAGGGAAGGGAGGGAGGGGAGAGGAGGGAGGAGAGAGGAGAGGAGAGAGAGGAGAGGAGAGTGAAGGAGAGGAGAGGAGAGGAGAGGGAGGGAGGGAGGGGAGGGAGGGGAGGGGAGGGAGAGGAGAGGAGAGGAGAGGGAGTGGAGGGGAGGATGGAGAGAGAGGAGAGGAGAGGAGAGGAGGAGAGAGAGTGAGAGAAGGAGAGGAGGGAGAGGAGAGACGAGGAGAGGAGAGGAAGAGGAGAGGAGAGAGATGAGAGGGGAGAGGGAGAGGAGAGGAGAAGAGAGGAGAGGGAGAGGAGGATTTTCAAAGTGCTGCATGGACCGAAAATAGAAACATTGGTTGTAGTAAGGTATGTCAACCTGCCCATCGGGATTTCCGCTCTTTCTTCAGTGTGGTCTCCTGGATAACTTCTTGGATATCTCACGAACAACCTGACTGATCATCAACGTCTTTGAACTTACACATTACCCCACGTGGCAGATCTCATAAGACAAACGCTGTTAAAAAACCGTGCCTGTGACTTTACCCCCACATACATGTACAAAAATTACCTCGGACTAACCTGTACCTCCCACATGATCGAGTACAGTACTCCCTGTATATAGCCTCGTAATTTTATTTTGTTGTGTTACTTTTTATTACATTTTTACTTAGTAAAATATTTTCTTAACTCTCTTGAACTTGCTTAAGCTTGTAAGTAAGCATTCACGGAAAGTCGTACAATGTATTCGGAAATGGTGCAGCGTCATAAGCCACTGCGATCGCAGCACGTAGAGGCGTACCTACAGACCGAATCGATCCCGCGGTATTACAACTGGCCGGAGTGAGAAGAGTCCCATTAGGCGGTGCACAATTGGCCCAGCGTCGTCTGTGCTAGGCAGGTTTGGCCGGAGGCTTATTAATCGACTCATCGCTCTCGTAGTGATCCCCTTGTGCGGGGCGCCTGCAGGCTGACTCATTGTCAGTTTTTTGAACATGGTTTCCTCTAACACGATTGTTTGCAGACTGGATTCTGGGGTTGTTTCTTTATGCGGTTTTATTAGTTTTTTTTAAGCGGGGTGAGTGTTAAAGAAAGTGTGTGGTTGGAGGTCATGTTTTGATGGCAAAGAACGCAATTGATCGCAACCTTCCCGCCATACAGCCGATCCCGTTGGGAAGTAGATAGTTGTTGTTCTTGTGTATCGAAAGAAGCAAGGTGCCTTTGACCACGATGCAAAGGGATCGAAAGTTGGGAGAAAAAAAAAAAAAAAGAAAAAAAGAAAAAAATAAAGAAAAAAAAAAAAAAATAAAAAAAGAGAGGGGAAAAATGGAAAAATACGAAATTACCCTAAATCACAGAATCTAGGAGTCGCCACGTCTCTTGTGAGTGGGCTCCAGCGCAAGTTACATATTCATGTTTAACACCAAAACGAACTTATCGCTATCCTATGGGGTCAATCTGTATAGAGTACAGAAGTACATGGGAGAGTTTATCCTAATTTCCTGACATCACTACAGTAGGAGACTGAGGGAGACCGAGTCAGAGAAAACAGCACCGTCGTGATTATTCCAGCTGACCTTAACATTTTATAAGAATGAATAACCTCTCCCGGCAAGACGCTAGAATCTATACGCACTCTCATTCAACAGTAGGCGATGGGCACCTACCGCTGTCTTTGGTTGGCCACAAGGCATCTCCCCACATTGAACCGGTACTCTTACTGTGAAATATGCTTCCCAAGGTGACTAAAGTGCCTTCTGGTGGAAATAGTGGAGGGCAGTTTTATGACGCTGACCTCTGGCAGTAGGTGAGCCATGCCACGCGGTGGAGAAAGAATGGGTTCAACCCCTGGTACAAAAGAATGAAATAGACAAGCACCATAGATGTTCAAACAAGAGAGTCGCAGGAACTTAATTTATCCCCAGCGCATGTCCTGCGAAACTTGGTTGGTTAAAAATGAGCATCCGATGTACTCAGAACCCTCTACTGACGATAGACCTGCAAAACTGCATGAACCAGTTTTTGTTTTTATCTATCTTTCTGGACTGGGGAGGGCTTTCCTGGCTATTGAGGGAGTGGTCTGGGCTTCCTGCTACTGGACTGGGAGGCGGGCTTTCCTGCTACTGGACTGGGGATGGGCTTCCATGGATTCTGGGCGGGACTGGGGATGAGGGGCTTCTGGCTAGCCTGACTGGGGATGGGGGTTCCCTGGATACTGACTGGATGGGGGCTTTCCTGGCTACTTGGACTGGTGGCAATGGATACTGGCGGGGTAGGCTTCCTGGCTACTGGACTGGCGGATGTGGGGCTTTCCTGGCTACTGACTGGGATGGGGCTGTTCGCTGGCTACTAGGACTGGCGATGGGACTGGGTCCCTGGCTACTAACTGGAGATGCTTTCCTGGTACTTGGACTAGGATGGGATTATATATAGAAGGTGTTTAAAATATATTACTAATTATTTATTTTTATTTTTATTATAGATCACATTAAATATACTGAACAAAAATATAAACGCCACATGCAACAATGTCATACATTTTGCTGAGTTACAGTTCATATGAGGAAATCAGCCAATTGAAATAAATCCCTTAGTCTCTAATCTATGGATTTCACATGACTGGGAATACAGATATGCATCTGTTGGTCACAGACACATGAAACAAAATGAGCCTCACAATGGATCTCAGTATCTCTGTGTATTCAATATGMCATCGATAAAATGCAATTGGGTTCGTTGTCCCTAGTTTATACCAGCCCATACCATAACCCCACCGCCACCATGGGGCACTCTGTTCACAACGTTGACATCAGCAAACCGCCCGCCCACACGACGCCATACATGTAGTCTGTGGTTGTGAGGCCGGTTGGACGTACTGCCAAATTCTCTAAAAGYACGTTGGGTGAGGTTTATGGAAGAGAAATTAACATTCAAATCTCTGGCAATAGCTCTGGTGGACATTCCTGCAGTCAGCATGACAATTGCACGCTACCTCAAAACTCGAGACATCTGTGGCATTGTGTTGTTTGACAAAACGACACATTTTAGAATGGCCTTTTATTGTCCCCAGCACAAGGTGCACCTGTGTAATGATAATTAAGCAATATAATATATATAGACCAGTATTCTATATATATACAGTACCAGTATTCTGTTTATATACAGTACAAGTATTATGTGTATATATACAGTACGAGTATTATGTGTATATATACAGTACCAGTATTCTGTATATATACAGTACTAGTATTCTGTATATATACAGTACCAGCAAACTGTGTATATATACAGAACCAGTATGCTGTGTCTATATACAGGACCAGTATTCAGTGTATATACACAGGACCAGCATTCTGTGTATATACAGCACCAGTATTCTGTGTATATATACAGTACCAGTATTCTGCAAATATACAGTACCATCATTCTGTGTAAATATACAGTACCAGCATTCTGTGTATATATACAGTACCAGTATTCTGTGTGTATATATACAGTACCAGCATTCTGTGTATATATACAGTACCAGTATACTGTGTATATATACAGTACCAGTATTCTATAAATATACAGTACCAGTATTCTGTGTATATATACAGTACCAATATTCTGTGTATATACAGTACCAGTATTCTGTTTGATATATATACAGTACCAGTAGTCCCTTGTATATATACAGTCCAGTAGTCTCTGTATATATACACAGTGCCAGTATTCTGTATATATAATTCGTAGCAGTATTATTGTGGCATATTACAGTACCAGTATTCTGTGTATATATACAGTACAGTATTCTGTGTGTATATAATATCAGTACCAGTATTTCTGTGGTTATTACAGTACAGTAGATTCTGTGTCTATATTACAGTATCAGTATTCTGTGTATATATATACAGTTACCCGTAATTCTGTTGTATTATATACATGTTACCATCATTATGTGTATATATGCAGTACAGTATTCTGTGTATATATACAGTACAGTATCCTGTGTATATATACTGTTTCCAGTATTCCTTGTATATATACAGGCTGCAGTATTCTGTATATAATCTGTAGCGTATTTTGTGTATATACAGTTACAAGTAGTCTGTCATAAACTACAGTACGCTATTCTGTGTAATATATCAGTACCGCGGGCTACACTGTAGTTATAGTAACTATGCCAAGCTACACGAGGGCTATGGAATCTCAAGTTCTTAGAAGACAGTATTCGTGGTATATATAAAGTACAGTATTCTGGTCTTTATAGTTTAACAACAGTACCTTCCGTATATAATGACAGTTACAGTATTGCTGTGTCTATAGTCATAACAGTACAGTATTTGGATATAACAGTAACGCCAGTAATTTGTAATATATACAGTACCAGTATCTGTGTTTTATATAACACGTCCATAATTCTGTATATATATCATACCAGTATCTGGTTTATATATTCAGTACCAAGTATTCTGTATAAACGTACCAGTTACACTGTATTTGTACCTGATTGTCAATCTATGCAGTCTTAACTAACCGTAGTAAGCTGAGTTAATGATGTGTTACCTGTAGTAAACTGGTTAATGAGTGTTAACGTAGTAAGCTCTTGGTTAATGATCTGTTACCAGTTATAACTGGTTATGATGTGTTAGAACGTAAGTAACCTGGTTAATGATGGTGGTTAATCCGTAACTAACCTGGTTAATGATAGTGTTAACCGTAATAACTGGTTAATGATGTGTTTTCTTTAACGCGGTAATACGCTGGTTAATGATGTGTTAAATGGGATGTAATAACGTGGTTAATGATGTGTTCCTATAATTGGCGTAATAACACGTAATATGTGTTGAACTAATGGTATATGATGTTTAACCTAATAACGCTGGTTAATGATGTGTTACCGTCGATAACCTGGTTATATGATCTGTTAACTTGTAATAAACCTGGTTAATGATTGTTTAATGTAATAACCTGGTTAAATGATGTGTTTACCGTAATAACTTGGTTAATGAGTGTTTTGTTAACCGTATGAACCTGGTTAATGATGTGTTAAAATGGTTTAATAACCTGGTTAATGAATGTGTCATAAACCTGTAATTGTAACCTGTCTGTTAAATGATGTCTAACCGTAGATAACGCCTGGTTAGATGATGGGTTATGCCGGTAAATAACCTGTTATGATGTGGTTACCGTAATAACCTGGATATAGAGATTGTTAAACTGTAATAACCTGTTTAATGATGTGTTAACGTCCCGTAATGAATAACCTGGTTCTATATGGTAATGATGTGTAAACCGTGAATAATCCTGGTTAATGATGTGTTTCTGTTACCACGTAATCAAACCTGGTTAATGATGTGTTAACCGTAGTAACTGGTTAAATGATGTGTTAACAAGTAATAACCTGGTTAATGATGTGTTAACCATATAACGCCTGGTTAATGATGTGTTAGCCGTAATAACCTGGTTAATGATGTGTTACCCGTAATAACGCTGGTTAATGATGTGTACGTAAGTATGTTACCGTAATAACCTGGTTAATGATGTGTATAACGTAATAACCTGGTTATATGATTGTTGTTACACGTATAACCTGGTTAAATGATGTGTTTCTGTTATTTTCGTAATACCTGAATATTTTTAACCATTAATGGTTAATGATGTGTTAACCGTAATAAACCTGGTTAATGATTGTGTTACCGCGTAGTAACCTGGTTAATGATGTGTTAGCCGTAATAACCTGGTTAATGATGTGTTAGACCGTAATAACCTGGTTAAATGATGTGTTTAGCCGTAAATAACCTGGTTAATCGATAGTGTTAACCGTAGATGACGGTTCATGGTGTGTTAAGCCGTAATAAGCCTGGTTTAATGCCAATGTGCTTTCTGTTTAACCGTAATGAACTGGTTAATGGATAGTGTAGCCGTAAATAACGCTGGTTAATGAATGTGTTTCTGTTAAACGTCAGTAACAGAGTATGTAGTGTGTTACCACGTAAACCTGGTTAATGATGTGTTACGTAATAACTGGTTTAATTGGATCCTGTTAACCGTAATACTGGTTATGATATGTGTTTAAACGTAATAACCTGGTTAATGATGATGTTACCCGTAATAACCTGGTTAATGATGTTGTTAAACGTAATAACCTGGTTAATGATGTGATTTCTGTTACGCCGCTAATAACCTGGTTAAGTGATGTAGTTTTGTTAACCGTAATTAACGCTGTGTTAATGATGATGATTAACCAGTAAACGTAATGATTTAACCATGGATAACTGTAATGATGTGTATAACCGTAATAACACTGTGTTTAATGTTAGTGTGTATGCCGTAAGTAACCTGTGGTTATATGATACGTTGTGTCCACGTAATATACTGGTTAATGATGTGATTAACGTAATAACCTGGTTAATGATTGTTACACGTAATACTGTAAGGACCTTAGGTTTATATGATGTGTTAACTCATTAATAACCTGGTTAATGTTGTGTTTCTGTACCCGTAATAACCGGTTAATGATGTGTTAACCGTAGTAACCTGGGTTAATGATGTGTTACCCGTAATATACCTGGGTTAATGATATGTTTACGCGTAATAACCGTGGTTAATGATGTGTTAAACGCATAATAACTGGGTTTAATGATCTGTTAAGCCGGTAAATAACCTGGTAATGATGTGTTAAACCGTTTAATAACCTGGTTAATGATGTGTTAACCCGTACATAACCTGCGTTAAATGATGTGTTAAACTGAATAAGCGCTGGTTCATGATGTGTTGACCGTAATAAGCCTGCTAAAATGATGTGTTAAACTTGTAATCAACCTGAGTTAATGATGTGTTAAGTAATAACCTAGGTAATGATGTGTTAACACATAATCACTCCTGGTTAATGATGTGTTTTCTGTTACTTTCGTAATAACCTTTGGTATAATGATGTTTAACCGTAATAACCTGGTTAATTTGATGTGTTAGCCTGGTTAACTATTGTATTCTGTCGTATAACCCTGGTTAATGATGTTGTTCCGTATAACTGTTAATGACTCGTTTAAACCTGGTTAACCTGTTAATTGATGTGTTATCTCCGTTAAATAACTCGGTTAATGATGTGTTATCCCGTTAATAACCTGTTGTTGTATATTGATGTGTTTAGACCTGTAATATTACCTGGTTAATGATTGTTATCGGCGTAATAACTAGGTAATATGGTGGGACTTATTCCTGGTATGCTTGTATCCAAGTCAACTGGTTATGATGTGTTCTGTTACCTCGTAATAACCTGGTTAATGACATCTGTTACCGTAATAACCTGGTTCAATGATGTGTTACCAGCGTAGTAACCACTGGTTAACTGATGTTTGTTACGCGCCGTAATACCTTGGTTAATGATGTGTTAACGGTAAATAACGCTGGCTAATCTGAAGGTGTGTTCAACTATATAACCTGGTTAATGACTAGTGTTAACGTAGTTATCCAACCTGGTTAAACATGATTGTTTACCTCGTATATCTGCGTAATGAATGTGTTACGTCTCGTAATAAACTGGACTAACGTTCATCTAAAGGTGCTAAGAGAAACTTATGAAGCACTAACCGGCAGGCCCTAGCTTTCCCTCTCTGCTGAACTGATTAAGTGATCCCATCCATCTAGCACGAAACGTACTTAAGCCTGAGGTACATAAGACCCTCTGCTAAGCCGCAGAGGCTAATTCGTGAACCTGTTTAATCTAAGGTGTTTCAATCTCCCGTGTCAAATGCCGTCAGTGTATCAACGGAAGAGAAATTAAACGGCTATGATTCCCTCGATAGTGAATGAATAAGCTCACATTTAAAAAAACAAAGGATTCAAGAAACCTCACTTATGCTGTCCACTCACGCCCTTTTTTGTTTTTTAAGTCATTGGAGAACATTGTGACCTAACGTTGGCTGAAAAGCACGACGGTGAGTGACACAACATTATCAGGATATTCAGATGTTGATGAGGGTAATCCGATGCATTCTTTAAAACTATTTCACAGAGTCTAATGCATCAGAGGATCACGTCGATCTGAGTTTTCAATACTCAATCTCCTCTTCTCTCTCTCTCTCTTCTCTCTCTCTCTCTCTCTCTTCTCTCTCCTCTCTCTCTCTCTCAGTGTCCTCTGTCGTGCGTTCTCACTCTTCCTGCTCACCCCCCACTCCACACCAGTGACCCGGCCCCCGCCGTGCACCCCTCCTGGCCTGCTCCACCACAAGCGCGCGATCCACGAGCTCCCCACCTCACATCTCTTCACGACTTGCTGTCGCTTTTCTCTCACTATCTCATCCTAAAGCCCACATCTCTGTCAGACCTTCACGCATTCGTCTCGTCGGTTGCTCTTCGTACATTTCTCGTTTCTTTCTACTTCCTCTCCTCTTGTCTCTCTCTC
>NW_019945853.1:62712-85467 GCF_002910315.2 Salvelinus sp. IW2-2015 | reverse complement strand
AGTCCTCTCTCCAGGCCCATGCACACAGAAACAGACATCCCAGAGAGAAGATAGCATGGATTATTTCAGCCTGGAAAGGATTATGCTCTGTATCACTAGTAACTCGGACTTCCTGTTTCCCACGGTTGCCGGGGGTCTGACTATCAGCCGTAACCGGCGGTCAAGACCCCCTTGCATTGACTTACTCCCACACAAGCATAGTTACAGTCAGTCACATTACATACAGTACAATGCTTTTCTTGCTGTGTCACTCAAAGACACACACTTGCATGAACAGTTTCAGACATCTATGAGCTATGTGTATTATGGGAGATGCCATAGGTATTCATAGTGTGTGTTTTAAGATTTGTTGGAAAAAGTGAATGAAATGACCATGGTTTGGTTTGTTTATSTATTTTRTTTTATCTACCCTTTAATCTGAGTGTACTTACACAAGTGTCAAATGTTGTTACAGCCTCTGCTAACTACRGGTCATGTACCGTACCGTAGAAAATGGCTGTTTGAGGTTGGCCTACAAAGACCACAGCAAAAGGTTCTCAAAGCATTCTTTGTAAAAGTGAGAACTCGATTGGCCCAGTTTTGGTAGGGATGTGGATTTTCTTTATTTGTTCTTTTTTTGAATCACCCACATTTTCCTACGAGCGCTAGGCTAACTCTGCTTATCCTTCAGTGCTCACGATTTAGACTGGAATTTTTCCAATAATAAACTATATCAGCAAAGAATTTGAGACTGTTTCCTTTGGGCCCTCTGTGCGCCACTTAAGAAGCGGAGGGGAGACGAGTGGGGGAATATAGGAGGCATCATGAATGGGGCTTTCTTCACCCTTTCCACCCCTCCCATGTGACCTGCCCCTCCCATGTGACCTAGCGAGAGGTCACATGACTGATGATCTCAGAATGTGTCCCTCCTCATCTTTCAGGAATAAATGGGGAAAAGTTGGTCCGTAGGTAGTGACTCATCTATGATAAACACACACTCTCACACACTGTAACAAATTACACACGCACACAGTCAGACATCCAAATATGCACTCAGTCATTTCCGATGATCCTCAGATCCACTGCAACACTGCGCTGGCCTCTCCACTTCACTAACCAGCCATAACTACACGCTAGTTACCGTCACCAGCTAGTTACCGTCACCACGCTATTACGCATCACCACACTAGTTACCGTCACCACGCTAGTTACGTCACCATGCTAGTTACCATCACCACACTAGTTACCGTCACCACGCTAGTTACGTCACCATGCTAGTTACCATCACCACACTAGTTACCGCACCACGCTAGTTACCATCACCACGCTAGTTACATCACCACGCTAGTTAGTCAACCGACGTCTAGTTACCTCATCACACGCTAGTTACCATCACCACGCTAGTTACGTCACCACGCTAGTTACGTCACCACAATAGTTACCATCACCACGCGTTACCGTCACACGCTAGTTACCGTCACCAGGCTAGTTACCCTCACCACGCTAGTAACCGTACCACACTAGTTACCTTTACCACGCTAGTTACCGTCACCACGCTAGTTACGTCACTATGCTGTACGTCACACGCTAGTTACGTCACCACGCTAGTTACGTCACTATGCTTAGTTACCGTCACCACGCTAGTTTACCATCACCAAGCTAGTTACGTCACTACGCTAGTTTACCGTCACCACGCTAGTTACCGTCACCACACTAGTTACGTCACTACGCTAGTTACGTCACCACGCTAGTTACCGTCCACGCTAGTTACCGTCACCACACTAGTTACCGTCACCACGCTAGTACGTCACCACGCTAGTTACCGTCATTACTCTAGTTGCCGTCCACGCTAGTTACGTCACCACGTAGTTTACCTGTCACCAAGTTAGTTACGTCAGCAAGCTGTTACTGTCACCACGCTAGTTACCGTCACCTCACGCTAGTAACCATCACTACTCTCGTTCCGTCACCCACTAGTTACCGTCACCACTCTAGTTACCGTCACCACGCTAGTAACCATCACCCCACTAGTAACCGTCACCACGCTAGTTACCTTAACCACGCTAGTAACCGTCACCCACGCTAGTTACCGTCACCACACTAGTTACCGTCACCACACTAGTTACCGTTAACACGCTAGTTACCGTCATCATGCTAGCGCTGTGATTAGTGCTAGTTACCGTCATCATGCTAGTTCTGTGATTAATGCTAGTTACCGTCATCACGCTAGTTCTGTGATTAGTGTCTGTTCCTGTGACCAGTGCACCAAGCACATGCTGTGATGACAAAGTTAACCTTGTATCCCCGACCATCTGTGTGTCTCTCATCACTATCTGGCCAAGTTGCAAAAGTCAGAATCACTGCCTAAAATCTGATTTTAAACCTTAACCCTATCTTAACCACACTGCTAACTTTATGCCTAACCCTAAACTTAAATTAAGATAAAAAAGTATACATGTATGTTTATATAAATGTACATTTTTACTTTGCAGCTTAGCCATGTTGTGGGAACCCTATGTGTCCCCTGAGACCCAAAATGGCGGGTCAGAAATAGGACAGCTTGAGTTTCCCACAGAGAGTTCTAAAAACAGAGTCAAGTTCTCCCCCAGGCCAGAGCCTCCCTCCTCCCATCTGGATGACCCAGAAGAGGAAGAGGGGGCACAAGGGTGGAAAATCGTTTTCTGTTGTTGTTGGTGGGGATTTGTCCATTTTTCCCTTTGTTCCATTATCTGTTTTTGCTATAGCAACTGCTACCCTCAGGTCCAAACTTCTAAAACCCAACAGAAACAATCATAGATGTTATCATCAAGAACCAAGGGGCTGTGAATGGAAATGGTGGAATTGGAATGACAGGTAAGTTAGCCAGGTGAGACTGTAAGAGTCACATTTCCTATGGTCGGTCTTTTCATTCGATGGTTTGAAGCACACAGACCATATCTCCTGGTTGTAAGTCAGGCTAGATTGGGCCTGTGAGACACTTACAGAGGGTGGGGGGAGACCATGCCTGAGTGTGGAGTCCTGCAGTGCCTTTTAACCCCTCCGTGCTTTACAGGACTACAGTCTACAGAGCTCTCCCAAGTTACAACAACTAAACGGAGGGTTCCCTACGTTTTTTGTTTTGGTAAGAGATGCCGTTTTGATTTCCCTTGAGATATTCTCACCATGAAGCTGTGATATCAGAGCCTATGCATTTCAAGTGTCGGTAGCGTTCCCAAAAATGACATGTCTATATTAGGGAATGAATGGTCGGCACTCAAAGATGCGGTAAGATGTTTTGCTTTGAAGACTTCCTAAACACAGTGATTCTGAAGTCAAACTACCACTTTGTCCAGATGTGTCCTGTAAAGAAAAGGCACACAGCTCGTAGGCAGCGAAGTTAGCAGTTCTCGCACAAAGTGGCATATTCTCTAGGAATGTCTGAAAACAAGTCATGCTTTAATGTCTTTTTTTGGGCAGGTCGAGATGTTTGTGCAAGGTGCTTGTACAGTTACAGGGTGACATATGAAAAAGGAAAACCTCTCTGAAAGCCCTGCCAAAACATTACTGCAATCTCATTTGCCCAGGCCTGAGTTTTCACAGTGGTCTGTCTGTTACTAATCAAACCCAACTGTAGGTAGTCTTTCCCAGCTTAAGGAGATAGAGTGTAAGGAAAAGAGAGAGAGAGAGAGAGAGAGAGAGGAGAGTGTGACTTGAGAAAGGGAGGGTGATTTGAGAGGAAGTTGTCTTAACTCTGGAGGAGTAAGAAAGTAGGATAAACAGCTGAGACGATCTGGTTGGCGTGGAGAGCCTTGGAGGAGCTGTGAAAGAACCAGAGAGAAAGACAGTGATTAGGATGTGACTGAGATTCCCTGTCAATCCAGCCAGGAGGCGGAGAAGAGAAGAGGTGGGATTGGACGGAGGGAGAGGAGGAGAGTGAGAGAACCCCCTCCCCCCACTCCACCATTCCACCCCACCCATACTCCAGTCGTTCAGCGTCAGTGAAACCCCTAATGTGATCAAGATGGAAGCTCAAGCTATCTTTGGACTTTATACCGCGCACCGGATTTTCGGCTGGCTCCGGGGGCTCCCTGCTCTCTGCTCCCAAAAAGGGTAACGTCAGCGATGGATTTCATTTGAATCCGCAAACCCTGAGAGCATTCCTCGGGACCTGGAACTAGGACCGACATCTCAGGAAAAGGGTCATTCGTTCCTTGAGAAAGGCTTGTAGGATTGGATTTGTCTCTCCCCTGACTTTGATGGATGGCTAACTCTTCAACCCCATAGTGTTTATCCTGTGTTATCTTCTGTTATTCAGTCTTATGTTGCTACTGTGTGGGACTGGGACTGTACCCCTCTGTATTCTGGTGGAGTATTGACAGTGAAGTAACTCATCCAGYCATGTTGTGTGAAGTGGCACATGGATTACGCTAATTGAGTACATTTCACTTCTGTGTGAGAAGTTGTAAGAAGTACACAGTGCCCTCCCTAACTCAAGGGCCAGTTGACGTCAGAGGAGGAAGTCACCCCGGGTCACCCTCCATCCAACAACAGTCCTGAGGATGCTTAAGGTATAGACTGACTAGAGTCTAGAGTCTGACTAGAATCTTGTTTTGAGACCTCCTCTGGCAGCTTTCCCCCTAATAGTAGCAGACACACACACACACCTTTTCTACCGGTAATAGAATGCTCACAGCTCAAACGTCACTCCAAGTTCAAGGCAGTCAGAATGGTCAAAATGAACAGTACCTGAAAAGAGATGATGATTAACATGGTAATCTGATGCTCCAGTTGTTGAGGCCAGACGACAGATCTAGGAAGTGTTTCCCATTCAGTGCAGATGGTGGATGAGCGATATGATCTCCTAGCAACAGCCTTCACAGCCGCTCCATTACATCTGTCAGTGGGGGTCTTCAGAGAACCATTCAACGGCCGGCTGGCAATAATATACACAGATATTGGGTTGATTACAAATTTCACCCTATTCCCTATATAGTGCACTACCAGATCCCTATGGGCRCTGGTCAGAAGTAGTGCACTACATAGGAAATAGGATGTCAAACCGAAGTCTTTCAAAACCTTGTTGTCTCCAATATAAAGCAAAGACCATATTGTGACGTGATTTATGGAATATATGCTTCTTTAATTTTTTTAATGGGCAACTTCATCAGCTTTTGATAGATTGACACAATGTTTTAAAGAATCCTCCATTGTAATCCTTCCTTCTTATCACTTCGGTCGTAATGGTGCCAATTACCTTTTTTCTTTAACAGAAATGGTTGCTTATGTTACTGTGCTGCTCTGTTTAAGCCATAGTGGAGGCTGTCTGTCTGTTTGTGTGCATGTCCCTGTCTGTTTCTCTCTCTCTCTGCCTGTCTGCCTTTCTGCCTGTCTCCTCCATCACTGAGGTACGACAACATTGTCCCATCAAAGTAAACAATTATTTCAGATTAGGGTTAAGGTTAACATTTCAGTAAAGTGGTTAAGCCGCTTGGCATTTTTCAAAACAAAAACAAAAACTGTGTTACGGACTTATTATTATGCTTATTATGTAGGCCCTTCAGGCAGCCTCTTCCCCTCTGACATTCCCAGACAGTGAATGTGGCTATCCAGAGGCTCGCAGAAGGAGACACACAAACACACACAGACACATTCACAAGCTGGATGGTGAGACACACTAATAGTTCTGTTATGAATGGGTTAGAGTCATGTGACGCACAGTGGTTTCTTGACGACCTCGTCCCTGATGTGGACAAATTGCCCAGGGGCGTTGTTGGTCCTCTTCTTTTGTCATACTCATAAAATCCTTGACTAGACTTCATGGTGGAAATCTTCTGCCAAAATGTATTTAGCCATATGTGAAAGGGGTATGTATGGAGGATTCCCAGCTCTTTAATGTGTACACATGTAGGATCTTAATCTGACCACCCTGTTCCAGGAGAACTGTCCTGCATTGCAGGAAATGTAAAACCTGTAGTGTATTRYAAGTTTTAAAAGGCTTCTGAAGTTTGTAATTTCCYCTTTGAAATTTCGGACTTGATTTTCCCTTATGAAAAATGTATCAACRCCTTCCAAAAATATCAATGAATTATAAACCACATAATAGTTCACATTTCCTGTTGTTGCAGGATTATTTTCCTGATGTAACAAACTGTCTCAAATGAATATCCTACATCTGTACAGTACTTGATAGGGACTGTCTCAGTGTAATGTGTGTCCAATGTTTACAGTTTGAACTCAGGTTCACTGTCTTGTCTGGGAATGTTAAAATTAGGATGAGAACCAACTCTCTTCTCTTAACCAGTCGCATGTGAAAAAGTCTCAGCACACTTCCAGCCAGATAAAAATGTATTTTAATAATAGTGAGAAAATAAAAGTAAACCACTGTCTGAGAACTTGGTTTACCAGAAGTGGAAAGATGCTCTATACTGTCTCATAGTAGCCATTGCAGTTAACTATTCTGTTTTGTAATGTTAAAATCCTGTAATGTTCATGATTGTTCCATGTAGGCTTGACATGGGGTTCATAACTATAGCAGTAACCTGGGTTCATGTCAGCTTGGGTTCACAACAATAACAGTAACCTGGGTTCATGTCAGCTTGGGTTCATAACTATAGCAGTAACCTGGGTTCATGTCAGCTTGGGTTCACAACTATAGCAATGACCAGGGTCCATGTCAGCATACACAGACAACTCAGTTTATAATATCGCAAAGAACACAAACAAAACATGATTACAGTACTCTTATTAACCCCTCCTCCCTAAAGTTTGCTAACCCCATAACCTGAGTAACTCATAACCTGAGTAACTCAACCTGAGTAACTCATAACCTGAGTAACCCATAACCTGAGTAACCCATAACCTGAGTATCCCATAACCTGAGTAACTCATAACCTGAGTAACTGATAACCTGAGTAACTCATGACCTGAGTAACTCAACCTGAGTAACTCATAACCTGAGTAACTCATAAACTGAGTAACCTATAACCTGAGTAACCCATATCCAGAGTAACCCATAACCTGAGTAACCCATAACCTGAGTAACCTATAACCAGAGTTACTGATAACCTGAGTAACTAATTCCCACCCCTCTCTTTCTCTCTTACAGGAAGCTCAATAGAACTGCACTCTCTGGTCCGCCATTTTGGTTCTACGTCTTTAAAGGGCTCTATGGTTAGCAGTGGGAGTCCGCCCASCATGCTTGTCGRCATACGGAAAAGAAGTTGGGAGGATCACGTGACTCACCGCTCCGGGTTACAGTACAGCTACGACGACCTGGACCTGGTCTGTTGCCATGGTGTCAGCGGCGACGGGCCTCGGCTYGCATCGGAGGGGTCCAAGCAGGGGCGCAGGGAACGATGTGCCTCCATGCCGGAGTGCTGTCACCGGCCACGCCCCGATGGCCTCAACAATGGGTCGGGTCACAYATTGGAGTTTGTGACCTCGGTCAACYTGGAGGACAATGGCGATCACTCTGAGCCGGGGCACGTGATGTCAGCAGGCGACTTTGATTCAACTGTTGTCCCTGTGTTCCYGGSTGASCMGMTAGACGGCTCTGATGTGGCTGTTGATGATGATGACCTCACCAGGAGGCTGACGGAGTCTGAACCTGGAGGAATGCCGGACGCTGGTGTGGACTCAGTTGGCATCCAATCTCACTGTGACCTGGGCAATGGGATTCTTCAYCCAAAGCCAAACATCATCTGCACTGCAMACAGCGGTCATGAGGATGAGGATGACATTGAGGATGGCACCGATGATAACGAGCATCCCAACGTTGTTGACGACCGCGTTGCAATCATTGTTCAATCTGTCTCTGTTGACGAAGGACAAAGGAAAGGGTCTCTATCTGTCCGGACATGGATTTTCACTGGCTTTTCTGTTGGTGAGAAAAACTGGCAGGACATTCAGAACTCCTGGAGACAATGTGCCGACCATACAGACGGTCAGGCTTGGACTTCCAGAACCTTAGTGGACACACAGACCCAGTCTCCTCATACTGAAGTTGAACCACAGGAGAGGCCTCTCCACCTTGGATGAAAGCAACATTATGACCCGGGTAAAGAACAGGAAGTAATACAGCCAGCGGCCATTTTGGATTCCTCAAACAAACCAGATACAATAGTGATGTAATATCAGATGTTAACGTGGAGATCTTGGAGGCTTCCTGTTGCAGCGTTATGGAGGGGGAAGCTATGGGGTAGACATTGAGAGTAAAGCCTTAGAATGGAAGGCTGAGGATAGTGTTGAAGATGCTGACGGATTGAATGTTCAGAGGAAATGTATGAAAGTAGTGATAAATTTGACCAGATTTGAGGGGGCAACATGCTGTGTATTGGATTGCAGACAAACAGAACAAGAGCGGATGATAGCATGAGGACTGATGATGGTGTGAAATAGCTCGGGACCAGACAGTGTTGAGAAAGGAGGATGTTGACATGGTGGAGATGGAAGGGACCCGAGGAGTGGAAAGGGCTCTGGAATGTGCAGGAGAAAACCCCTGAGGATCAAGGCAGTTGTGGAGTCTGTGCAGTGTTTTTGTGTGTCAACAGTGCAACATTCCTGAGGACCTGGACAGACGCCCATTAGCTGGACAGCAGAATCTTGAAAGTTTCAAAAAATGGAGGAATACAGGATTGGACTACCGTAGAGGACACGGATCGGTCCAATGAATACAGGTGCATTTGATAACCTCACAGTGCGAGAATACGAGTGCGGCTTGGGTCCAAAGACTCAACGTGTTCTGAAGAACTAACCTCGGCTGTAACAGCCAAGGACAGCACAGCGATGGAGGCTCAAAGCTGAACACCATCCATGAGATGAACCAATCTGAAGCAGAGGATGACCTCAGTCCTACTGGGAGACAGGGGCTTCGGACATGGGTATACCACCTCTCCAGCAGCCGGCTGCCCAATATGGACATCTCAGTCAACCAACGTGTCCTAAGGAGGCAAAATGAGCCCTTGCTGGAGAGATGCCATGGCAACCAAGCCCCTGTTAAACAATTAGGTGAGCTCACCTGTTTTAGAGCAGCCGACGGTCCGAAAGAACAGGACAGGCCCGGTGATACACAAGCTTGTAAACCGGAGGCGATTGAGGAAGTAACGCATCCAGCAACACGGGCAACACTCACTTGGCGACAAGGGCTTCAGACGTGAGCGAAGGCAATCGGGATAACAAGGGGAGGACCATGTGGTGAAACTTCGCACTAGAAAGGTAAGCTATCAAATCAGTTCTCCGTTGAATGGGGTCAGGCTTTGTCTGGTTGTGTGTGTGTGTTGTGTGTGTTGTGTGTGTGTGTGTGTGTGTGTGTGTGTGTGTGTGTGTGTGTGTGTGTGTGTTGTGTGTGTGTGTGTGTGTGTGTTTGTAGTGTGTGTGTGGTGTGTGTGTGTCGCAGTGTGTGGGTGTGTGTGCTGTGTGTGTGTGTGTGTGTGTGTGTGTGTGTGTGTGGGGTGGGAGGCGAGGGCCGTCTGGTGCGGAGTGGTCTGAAGTGGTTCGTGTGCTACACACACTAATGTTCGTTACTTTGCTGTGTATATGAGTGTTGTGCTGAGTCTAACTTGGCACTATGGTAATCCCTTTCTTACTGTCAGTTATTGGGCGGTGGTTGAAACATTTAAGTCCAGCACACAAATCATTATGTCCGCGCTGTGCTGGCGTGCTCTCGGAAAAACAATGACTTCCACTTTCACATGCGTTACCCATCTGTGATACTCATTTGGGTGATGCTGTAAAATGTTTGACACTTTTCATATGTTCTGCTATGCAAACACATAGTTTTCCTCCTAAAGGTGCATGGAAGTATGGTGTGTGAGAAGCCATTGGGAAACAATAGCCAGAGCGGAGTGGACCGATAGGGCAATTCTGGCAGTATGCCAGATGGGCTGGTCCGATTGTTATAGCTCGAGTAGGATCTAAACTATTAGTGTTTGGCTAATATTCGGGAGAAAGAATTGCGTCTGAGTGGGTGACCTCTGTGCGGGCCCGTATATCTGGTCAGTCATCCGTGCACACCAGCGCTTGGGTCGGAGTAGCTACCAGCAGTCCAGACAGCCTTAGTTAGCATCCCTGAGCGTGAAGATCTCAAACCGCGCTGAGCAATACCTCACACACTGTTTATACAGCATTTAAACCTTACGTGCCTTACTAGTCTGTCAATAGCTCTTGCACTATATTCCTATCCCCGGACAAGTTAAAACACCATATATACAATAAGCTGTTATAGGGAAGTCGATAAGTACGACCAGTTGTGCAATAGTGAGGACTCTAGATCGACTCAATTGGCAATACCTTGCACTTGTTTATACCCTTTTAGCCAAAGTTGCTGAGCACTGTTGGACCACTAAGGCTGTGTTAGTACATAGTTAGAGTACGAGGTTAGTGCCAGCCTGATGGCAGCACAACACCAATATCACCATACCTGGACTGTTTATCTCTATTATGGCTGTACGTGCTGCTGACCCTTAGCAACACACCACAACAGAACATTGATCTTACAGAGTGTGTTAGCCTATTTACGAGTCTCTTCGTGTTTTATAAGTAGGCCCACTTGGGAGAGGCGCTCCGCCCCTGCCAGCACTCATGCACGTCATAGGGCTCTTACCAGACACAATACTGTGTCCTTCCCTGTTCGTGGTTGCTCGCTTCGCGACTTGCCAACGTCAAGCCATTTACGTCGTACATATGGGTTGAGACACCTACCGATAATCGTGGTTAGCCTCGGTCTGTAGTATTGTGACATTTTTCTATAAACGGATGTAGTCCCTGCATGGTCCTCTAAAGAAAGGAAGGGTTGATTGTGGCCTGTGAAGGTGAGTACATGCGCTGTAGTCTTTAGACTTTTCTCACTAAGACAATGTCACTCCGCCATGCGTGACACCGATGATAGTCCTCCAGGTGCAATCTGTGACTGGATATGTCAAAGGTCTGGTGAAATTGCATAATGCCTCTAGCGCTTCGATGTGGCCGTCTGCTTCAACATATAAGTCTCGCGTTTGATGCAGTAGCTTTGTCTGAGTTGCCAAAAAGCAGTGTCAGGTGCAAAAAACCCAGAAGCCTGTGAGTCACTGTCCTCAGATAAACATAGAAGACCATGAAGCTCTTATTGTGGACATCTCCAGATTCAAGTCTCCGGCTGAGAATGTCTCCACTGTGATTTCAGGTGGGAGCATTGCAAAAACGACCATCTATTTGTCATATGGGAAAGAGTTGTTCGACATTACACAAGCGTTTGAAGTACTTTTGCGCTGGCGTCGGCGATTTACTTAACTAAATGCTCTGGAGTGGTTCAGTTAGGAGAAGCTAACATAGTGAGTCTCAACTAGGGTCTTCCCTCTTCTCTCGTCTCCGCTCATCGCTCTCGCTCCCTCTCTCTTCTCTCTCGCGATCTCTCTCTTCTCTCCTCCTCTACGTCCCCTACCTCCAGGCATTTGAGCGTTCAGTATAACGGCATGGACCAAGTCGAACTCAATCAGTGTCCTATTAACCCCCAGCCGGGAATCGTGTAGAGATTGGTCTAGATATGGTCATTGTAAGAGCCGCTTATTTGCTTGCTCAACTACAGCACAAACAGTCAGATACGCGGTCTCACCAAATATGGGTTGATGTTTTAGACTTCTCATATGTACGGAGACATAGGAGAGAGAGGGGGGCAGGGAGAGAGAGAGAGAGAGAGAGAGAGAGAGAGAGAGAGAGAGAGAGAAGAGAGAGAGAGAGAGAGAGAGAGAGAGAGAGAGAGAGAGAGAGAGTAGAGGTAGAGAGTTAGAGGTTAGGAGTTAAAAGGTAAAGTATGCCACACTTCTTAAATGCAGACAGACCACTGAGGTCAGGGAAGGAAGCGAGGTTTTAGGCGTTCATACAGTATCGGTGGTTGTCTCCATTCACAACAGGAGTGTCTAACTGTGTTAGAGAGAGAACCCACCTGCAAGGACACACACTTGTGAGGAAACCAAAACCACTGAGAATTTGCCCCTTCAAATACACATGTTGTTTTTTTACCCATCATTGTTGCTGTTGTTGGTTGCTTGATTCTCTGAACCAGTCCGTCCTTTTACAGTTCAAGACACCTCACTAAAGAACTCATTGTCACACTTGGATTGCAAGCGAGACGTCAGTGACGCACACAGCGAGGCCCTTACATAAGGGAAAAGTTAAGCACATCATCATGCATGACCATTTCCATCTACAGTAGGCTACATAGAATAGAGGTCTGTGTATCCAGTGAACAGTTTTGCCATAAGACAGAAGGACGCCCATCTCCTCACAAACACTTCATGCATGCACCACACACACACACACATCACACACACACACACACACCCACACACACACACATCTCATAAAATGTCCAGAGGTCTTTTTGTGCAAATTGTAACAGGGTTTCTTTGAACTAATGATTCCAGCCCTTATGATGTCATCCCAGCTCTTCTGTAGATGGTCACAGAAGCAGAAAGCCCCACCCAGAGGGAGAAAGAGGAGGGAAAATGATGGAGGGAGGGAGGAAGAGGGATGGAGGGAGAGAAAGAGGAGAGGAAGGATGAGGATAGGGGAGGGGAGAGTGATACAGTTGAGGGGGGATACAGACAGAGAGAGAGAGAGAGAGAGAGAGAGAGAGAGAGAGAGAGAGAGAGAGAGAGAGAGAGAGAGAGAGAGGAGAAAACAAGAGAGAAAAATCAAAAGAAGGGAAGAGAGAAAGATGGCGACACAGTCTTAATGCAGACAGACCACCTGATACGGTAGTATACAGACCTGCTATGACAGACAGATCACCTGATAGGTCTAGTATAAAGACCTGCTATGACAGACAAGACACTGAGGTCAGGTAGACCTTCTATGACAGACAGATACCTGATAGGTCAGTATAAGACCTGCTACGAAACAGACACGCATGAAGGTATTTTAAGACCTGACTATGACAGACAGACCACCTGAGAGTCAGCTGTAAGACCTGCTATGACAGACAGACCACCTGATAGGTCAGTTTAAGACTGCTATGACAGACAGCCCACCTGATAGGTCAGTGTAAGACTGCTTATGACAGCAGACCACCTGAGGTCAGTGTAAGACCTGCTGTGACAGACAGATCACCTGAGTCAGTGTAAGACCTGTTTATGACAGACAAGTATCACCTGATAGGTCAGTGTAGACCTGTTTAGACAGACAGGCCACTGATAGGTCAGTCGTAAGACCTGCTAATGACAGACAGACCACCTGATAGGTCAGTGTAAGACCTGTTATGACAGACAGACCACTGAGAGTCAGTGTAAGACCTGCTATGACCGACACAGATCACCTATTAGGTCATCGTATAGACCTGCTACGAAGACAGACCACCTGATAGGTAATTTTAAGAAACCTGCTATGACAGACAGCCCACGCTGAGGTCATGTAAGACCTGCTATGACAGAAGGAGCACACACTGATAGGTCAGTGTAAGACCTGCGATGACAGACAGCCCACCTGAATAGGTCAGTGTAAGCCTGGCTTGACAGACAGACCAACCTGGGTAGTGTAAGACCTGCTGTGACAGACAGATCACCCTGAGGTTCCAAGTGTAAAGACCTTTATGACAGACAGATCACCTGATGGTCAGTGTTAAAAGCCCTGTTATGACAGACCAGGCCACCTTGATAGGGCAGTGTAACAAAGACCCTGCTATGACAGACAGACACCTGATAGGCTCAGTGTTAAGACCTGTTATGACGACAGACCACCTGAGGGTCAGTGTAAGAGCTGCTATGACAACAGGATCACCTGATAGGTCAGTATAAGACCTCGCTATACGACAGACCACCTGATAGTAATTTTATAAGACCTGCTATGACAGAACAGACCACTGAGGTCGTGTAAAGACCTTGCTATGATCAGAACAGGACCACCTGATAGTCGCTGTAAAAGACCTGCTATGACAGACAGGCCACTGATAGGTCAGTGTAAGACCTGCACTTTGGACAGACAGACACCCTGACTAGTCAGTTTAAGACTTTATGACAGACAGACACCTGATAGGTCAGATGTAGACTGCGTATGACAGACAGACCACCTGAAGTCAGTGTAAGAACCCTGCCTATGACAGAGAGACCACCTGAGGTCGAGTGTAAGACTGCTATGACAGACAGGCCACCTGAGGTCAAGTACTTAAGACCTGCCATGACAGACACGACCACCTGATAGGTCAGTAATAAGACCTGCTATGACAGACAAGACCACCTGATAGGTCAGATAAACATTGTACATTACATTCAGTCATTAGCGCAGACGCTCTTATCCAGGCGACTCTACAGATTGCAAGTTTCATACATATTCATCCTGGTCCCCCCGTGGGAATGGACCCACAACCCTGGCGTTGCAAGCGCCAATGCCTCTACCAACTGAGCCGCACGGGACCACTAAAACCTGCAGGTTAACAGGGAATAATAAAATAAGTGAGTGACAAGAAAGTGAAAGGAGTGGTGGCAGGAGAAGGGAGGAAAGACAACAGGAAAAGAGGGTAATAAAAAAAAGGATATAAAAATATATAATTGGAGAGGGGGGGCTTTTTCTTAAGACGACTGGACAATGTAAGAAGAAAACGGAGGACATGTGGAAGCGAACCAAGAGGACAGGAGAGAAAGGAGAAGGGCACGGAGAGGTTGCCCAATTCAATTGAGTGCATCTGATGATTCCCATCCCAGGATGCTTATCAAGTACTTTCTGTGGTCTCCCAGGACTATTGAATCAAAGCCTTAGTTGATACTAATACTCTTCTGCATGCACTAACTCGAGACCTTTCTTTGTCATTCCCAGGCCCATTTCAATCCACACATAGAAATGCTCAACGTAATGCTTTTTCAGGGACTAAGGAAAAACGTCCTAAACAGTGCAGTCCTGTCTGTGTTATGTATTATGTATTAGAGTTGACGTGAGGCAATAAATTATACCTGCTCCCTTCCCTTAAAAAGAGAGCAAGAAAGACATGACTAAAGATGAACAGGCTTATTGAATGATAGTCAGTTAGGCTGTTATCTAACCCAAAGTTGGGGACCAACAGAAGACAAGAAAGATCGAGGCCTAGAGTATCTTTAGCGGTTTTTGCCCAGAAATAAATAAAGACACAGTTAAATTAGCATAATCACTGATGTTCTCCTTGAATCAAAAATAGTCAAATAATAGAGGGCTAGATGCCGTTTAAAGAGTTGGGCCAGTAACAGAAAGATTGCTGGTTCAATCCCTGAGTACGACTTGGTGAACAATCTGTCGATGTGCCCGTTGAGCAAGCACTTAGCCTAATTTATTCCTGTAAGTGCGCTCTGTATAATGCGTCTGCTAATTATTAAATGTAAATCAATGTTACCAGAAATTTTAGTACAAATATATTCTTTCACTCCCTCTCTCCTCTCTTATCTGTCCCCCTCCCTCCCTCCTCCCTCCTCCCTCCTCCCTCTCGCTCCCTCCCCATTCCTCGCTAACCTCCCACCTGTAACGAGTTTCTAGAGGGAGCAGGAGCTTTCGTCTGGGACTCTCCATGGTGTAACTAGCTGACTGAGCTAGACCAACTGCCAGTGAGATCGATCACGGCCATCAGCGCTCCTCCTCCTCCTTCACTCTCCATGGGCCATCACCCCACGCTCAGAGACCACCACCGACGGGTCAGTACCAGTACACAGAGACAACTTTTACCATTTACAATATTGTCTCTAATTCTAGACATTCAGTTACATAGCATTGTTTAAATATTCCCCATGTAATGTTAATGGGGAGCTAACATGGCCGCCATATAATGTTGAACGTGTCATGAAAATGCATCACAATGCAGAAACCTCAACTGCCCAACTCTCTAAATACAATGGCTCTGTCAGTAACTAGCTTAGACATTACAGGGAGACAGTCAGTACCTAGCTAGCTTCAAGGAGAACCTAATTGATAACATGGCTAGTTTCAAGAGAACCTAATACTAGCTAGCTAGCTTACAGGACGAACCTAATACTAACCTGGCTGGCTTCAGAAGAACCTCATTACTAACCTGGCTAGCTTTAGGATCACCTAAATACTAACACTGGCTAGCTTTAGGCGCTAACCTAATACTAACCTGGCTAGCCTTTAGGAAAGCCTATATACTAACCTGGCTTAGCTTTAGGAGACCCTAATACTAACTCATGGCTAGCTTTAGGAGTAACCAGATAACTAACCTGGCAGCTTTTAGGAGAACCTAATACTAACCTGGCTAGCTTCAGGAGAACCTAATACTAACCTGGCTAGCTTTAGGATAATAAGTAATAGAATAGCTAGCCAGGTTAGTATTATGGCAATAGCCATAAACTATTGCTCTAAAGTGTATCTCTAAACCAATCAATGTCCTTCCTCAGTTGCAGGAAGTGGATTTAGACTCAGTAAAGGCCGTTGGGACAGTGTCAAGCACTTCTCAGTCAGTGAATACTCCACAACAGCATCAAGTATCCTACTGACCTCCGCTAGGCCGCTAGGCCGACTGCTGCTCCCAGGACCAAACCCTAATCAGTCAATCATTGTGACGCTCACACTTTAACCCAGGTTTCAACCTCAAATCAACGATATAGGGTGTCAAGGTTTTGGGGATCATTTCAATTGAAGTGTTAGGTTTGGTCACATTTTACCCTACCATTTCAAACAAAATCCACAACAGGGGTCTTTGTTTGTGACGGATCTGTCAAACAACAACAGAGGTTTTAAGGTTTGGGTTTTTTTCAAGGCAAATTCGCGTTTTGTGACGGATCTGTCAAAGTTGATGTCAGTCAAAAGTGTAAAGGATCTCTGGTTCCTTTTAACCTGACATCTGTCTCTTAATGGATCTCTGGTTCGTTCTAACCTGACATCTGTCTCTTAATGCATCTCTGGTTCCTTTTAACCTGACATCTGTCTCTTAATGGATCTCTGGTTTTGTCTAGCCTGAAATCTGTCTCTTAATGAATCTCTGGTTCGTTCTAACCTGAAATCTGTCTCTTAATGGATCTCTGGTTCGTTCTTGCCTGAAATCTGTCTCTTAATGAATCTCTGGTTCGTTCTAACCTGAAATCTGTCTCTTAATGGATCTCTGGTTCGTTCTAACCTGAAATCTGTCTCTTAATGCATCTCTGGTTTTGTCTAGCCTGAAATCTGTCTCTTAATGCATCTCTGGTTTTGTCTAGCCTGAAATCTGTCTCTTAATGGATCTCTGGTTTTGTCTAGCCTGAAATCTGTCTCTTAATGGATCTCTGGTTCGTTCTAACCTGACATCTGTCTCTTAATGGATCTCTGGTTTTGTCTAACCTGAAATCTGTCTCTTAATGCATCTCTGGTTCGTTCTAACCTGAAATCTGTCTCTTAATGAATCTCTGGTTCCACCTGTCTCTTAATCTCTGGTTTTGTTCAGCCTGAAATCTGTCTCTTAATGGGTCGGCCAGCTGGTCGCTCAACTGAGCAGCTATAGCAGGAGGTACGGGGCATTTAACACCAGGCCAACTGTGTGATTAGGTTTAGACCCCATCGGAGAAGGGAGAGAAGGCTTATTGCCTTTCTTTACACACCTCAAGTCCCTCCAATCCCTCTGTCTGTGTCTGTTTACTATACAGTCCCTTGAGGAGTGTTTGCAGTGCACTTAGTGAGCTGGCAAGGCACAAGTCACGCWCTAAAACCCAGAGAGGTTCTCACAGACRGATGGAGGGATGGACAGACAGYGAACACACAYGCACGCGTACACACAGACACAYACACACAAACACACACAGACACACACACACAATCACACACAGAGTGACTCTGACTGGTAGGAATGTGGCCCAGTCATTCCGAGGGCCTGGTTCCTTGGCAGACTGCTAAAGCCCGTAATTAGCAGGTTCCTGGGTCTTGAGCCGCCTCGCCCCAACAAAAGGGTCGGGGGGGGGGGAGCTGGGGTCGTGACAGGACAGACCAAGTGGGGCGAAGGGGGCCGAGGGAGGGGGTGGGACTTTGTTCAAAAGAGATTTACATCTTGACCTCTTCAGTCGCTCACTTAATGGCTTTTCTGTCTGACTGTGTTGTCTTTGTGTTTTTKGGACAAGCACACAATGAAGACACAGGTGGGTTGACCATTTCTTGGACAAATCTTCTGGGACTGAATCACTTTATCCAGTGTTTGTTTTTGGCTGTTGTCTTGTGATTGAGGGGACGCTGAATTAGACACTGCTATTCTATTGACAAATTGCCACATAGAAAGACATACAACATTATGAGTTGTTAAAAAGAGATGATATCAAAGGTTATGCTCTTATCTGTTGTTTACAAAAGCACCGGAAGTTCTATGGGGTTCCAGGGTTCACTTCCGCTCCTCTTCAAAAAACGGTTAAAAAGTTTATTTCAAAGGTTATGGTATTTTAACAAGTAATTCAACACTTGAGAATGGAAGAAGGTCGTTATACAGAATCTATCGCTTAATCTCGTGAGTTATTTGTTATTTATCAGCAGAGAACTGTGCTATCCAGACAAAATACTAGATAGGTGATTGGCTTTGTATCTTTAAACAGGAAAAACTGATTTCTGTGTTATCTGTTGTCATTCCTCTTCCATATATAAAAAAACAAACATCCTCTCACTGTCAACTGCATTAATTTTCACCAACTTAACATAAGTTAAGTAAATATTTGCATGAATATAACAAGATTCAATAACTGAGACATAAACTGAACAAGTTCCACAGACATGTGACTAACAGATATGGAATAATGTGCCCCTGAACAAAGGGGGGGTCACAATCAAAAGTAACAGTCAGTATCTGGTGTGGCCACCAGCTGCATTAAGTACTCCAGTACATATTCTCGTGGACTGTACAGATTTTGCCAGTTCTTGATGTGAGATGTTTAACCCACTCTTCCCACCAAAGGCACCTGCAAGTTCCATACATTTCTGGGGAATGGCCTAGCCCTCACCCTCCGATCCAACAGGTACCAGACGTGCTCAATGGGATTAGATCCTGGGCTCTTCGCTGGCCATGGCAGAACACTGACAATCCTGTCTTGCAGGAAATCACGCACAGACAAGCAGTATGGCTGTGGCCATTGTCATGCTGGAGGGTCATGTACTGCAGGAAGGGTACCACATGAGGAGAGAAGGATGTCTTCCCTGTAACACACAGCATGACTTTGCCTGAATTGAAAACAAGTCAGTCCGATGATGCTGTGCACACCGCCCCAGACCATGACGGACCCTCCACCTCCAATTCGTCCGTCTCCAGAGTACAGCTTCGGTGTAACGCTCATTCCTTCGACGATAACACGAATCCGACATCACCCTGGTGAGACAAACCGCAACTCGTCAGTGAAGGCACTTTTTGCCAGTCCTGTCTGGTCCAGCGACGGTGGGTTTGTGCCATAGGCAACGTTGTTGCCGGTGATGTCTGGTGAAGACCTGCCTTACAACAGGCCTACAAGCCCTCGGTCCAGCCTCTCAAAGCCTATTGTGGACAGTCTGAGCACTGATGGAGGGATTGTGCGTTCCTGGTGTAACTCGGGCAGTTGTTGTTACCATCCTGTACCTGTCCCGCAGGTGTGATGTTCGGATGTACCGATCCTGTACAGGTGTTGTTACATGTGGTCTGCCACTGCGAGGATGATCAGCTGTCCATCCTGTCTCCCTGTAGCGCTGTCTTAGGCGTCTCACAGTACGGACATTGCAATTTATTGCCCTGGCCACATCTGCAGTCTCATGCCTCCTTCACTATGCCTAAGGCACGTTCACGCAGATGAGCAGGGACTCTGGGCATCTTTCTTTTGGTGTTTTTCAGAGTCAGTAGAAAGGCCTCTTTAGTGTCCTAAGTTTTCATAACTGTGACCTTAATTGCCTACCGTTTGTAAGCTGTTAGTGTCTTAACGACCGTTCCACAGGTGCATGTTCATGAATTGTTTATGGTTCATTGAACAAGCATGGGAAACAGTGTTCAAACCCTTTCAATGAAGATCTGTGAAGTTATTTGGATTGTTACGAATTATCTTTGTAAGACAGGGTCCTGAAAAAGGGACATTTCTTTTTTCTCTGAGTTATTGTGTTATATATGTCAAAACCTGAAGAAGAGTTTCAGAATAAAAAGGTTGGTTTTTATTTTATTATTTTTTACATGCATTTCACATTCATCCTCTATCATGCAGTGCTGGTTACAGACCAAAGGTTGAGATGAGAAGTTTATAGTTTTATTCTTAGACATATGTCTTAGTGCTCTTTAGTGATGATGTAACTGCAGACCTGTTCCAGGCCTTATAGACGAACTTCCACGAGCTGAAAGAGACAAGCTGAAGAGACGAACTGAAAAGACGAGCTAAAGAGATGAGCTAAAGGGACAAACTAAAGATATGAGCTGAAGAGACGAGCTGAAGACGAGTTAAAGAGACGAGCTGAAGATACGAACTTAAGAGACGAGCTAAAGAGATGAGCTGAAGATACGAACTTAAGAGACGAGTTAAAGAGACGAGCTGAAGATACGAACTTAAGAGACGAGCTAAAGAGATGAGCTGAAGAGATGAGCTGAAGAGAGAGCTAAGAGACAATACGTAAAAAAGACGAGCTGAAGAGACGAAGCTAAAGAGACTGAGCTAGAGATGAGCTGAAGGCGAGTTAAAGAGACGAGCTGAAGATACGAACTTAAGAGACGAGCTAAAGAGATGAGCTGAAGAGATGAGCTAAAGAGACGAAATTAAGAGACGAGCTGAAGAGAAACGAGCTAAAGAGACGAGCTGAAGAGACGAGCTGAAGAGACGAGCTGAAGAGACGAACTGAAGAGACGAGCTGAAGATCCTTATCCCAGTCTGCTGTTCCCACATGCTTCAAGAGGGCCACCATTGTTCCTGTTCCCAAGAAAGCTAAGGTAACTGAGCTAAACGACTATCGCCCCGTAGCATCACTTCCGTCATCATGAAGTGCTTTGAGAGACTAGTCAAGGACCATATCACCTCCACCCTACCGGACACCCTAGACCCACTCCAATTTGCTTACCGACCCAATAGGTCCACAGACGACGCAATCGCAACCACACTGCACACTGCCCTAACCCATCTGGACAAGAGGAATACCCATGTGAGAATGCTGTTCATCGATTACAGCTCAGCATTTAACACCATAGTACCCTCCAAACTCGTCATCAAGCTCGAGACCCTGGGTCTCGACCCCGCCCTGTGCAACTGGGTCCTGGACTTCTGACGGGCCGCCCCCAGGTGGTGAGGGTAGGTAACAACATCTCCACCCCGCTGATCCTCACACTGGGGCCCCACAAGGGTGCGTTCTGAGCTCTCCTGTACTCCCTGTTCACCCACGACTGCGTGGCCATGCACGCCTCCAACTCGATCATCAAGTTTGCGGATGACACTACAGTGGTAGGCTTGATCACCAAACAACGACGAGACGGCCTACAGGGAGGAGGTGAGGGCCCTCGGAGTGTGGTGTCAGGAAAATAACCTCATACTCAACGTCAACAAAACAAGGAGATGATTGTGGACTTCAGGAAACAGCAGAGGGAGCACCCCCTATCACAATCGACGGGTCAGTAGTGGAGAAGGTGGAAAGTTTTAAGTTCCTCGGTGTACACATCACGGAACAAACTGAATTGGTCCACCCACACAGACCGGTTGTGAAGAAGGAGCAGCAGCGCTCTTCAACCTCAGGAGGCTGAAGAAATTCGGCTTGTCACCAAAAGCACTCACAAACTTCTACAGATGCACAATCGGAGCATCCTGTCGGGCTGTATCACCGCTTGGTACGGCAACTGCTCCGCCCACAACCGTAAGGCTCTCCAGAGGGTAGTGAGGTCTGCAGAACGCATCACCAGGGGCAAACTACCTGCCCTCCAGGACACCTACACCCGATGTCACAGGAAGGCCATAAAGATCATCAAGGACAACAACACCCAAGCCACTGCCTGTTCACCCCGCTATCATCCAGAAGGCGAGGTCAGTACAGGTGCATCAAAGCAGGGACCGAGAGACTGACAGCTTCTATCTCAAGGCCATCAGACTGTTAAACAGCCACCACTAACATTTAGCGGCCGCTGCCAACATACTGACTCAATAAACTCAGCCACTTTAAAAATGGGAATTGATGGAAATTATGTAAAAATGTACCACTAGCCACTTTAAGCAATGCCACTTAATACAATGTTTTACCTCCTACATTACCCATCTCATATTGTATATACTGTACTCTAATCATCTACTGAATCTTGCCATCTTTATGCAATACATGTACCACTAGCCACCTTAAACTATGCCACTTTATGTTTACATACCCTACAGTACTCATCTCATATGTATATCCGTACTCTATACCATCTACTGCATCTGCCATGCCGTTCTGTACCACCACTCATCCATATATCTTTATGTACATATTCTTTATCCCTTCACACTTGTGTGTGTGTGTAGGTAGTAGCGTGGAATTGTTAGGTTAGATTACTGTTGGTTATTACTGCATTGTCGGAACTAGAGCACAAGCATTTCGCTACACTCGCATTAACATCTGCTAACCATGTGTATGTGACTAATAAAATTTGATTTGATTTGATTTGAAGAGACGAGCTAAGAGACAAACTATAGAGATGAGCTGAAGAGACGAGCTAAAGAGACGAGCTGAAAGGACGAGCTGAAGAGACGAGCTGAAGAGATGAACTTAAGAGACGAGCTGAAGAGACAAACTAAAGAGACGAGCTGAAGAGATGAATTGAAGAGACGAGCTGAAAAGACGAGCTGAAGAGACGAGCTGAAGAGACGAGCTGAAGAGATGAACTTAAGAGACGAGCTGAAGAGACAAACTAAAGAGACGAGCTGAAGAGATGAATTGAAGAGACGAGCT
>NW_019945853.1:57419-59981 GCF_002910315.2 Salvelinus sp. IW2-2015 | reverse complement strand
TCGATTGGGTCTGTTCCAAAAGTTAATAACATGTCTGTCATTGTATTTTTATATCTGCAACGTTAGTACCAAAATGAAAACACCCACATTCACGCTAATTTAATTAGAGCATGCCTTTGATTATAACAGGATGAAGGAGGGAGGTCTATAATGGACAGTTTATGAGCAGATTTTCAACATGTAGACAATATTCATGAGCAATTGTTTCTAGGACATGACAATGGAGCAAATGGCTACTCATAGCAGGCTGAAGTCCACAACAGCGAGATTCCTCCTTATCTGTTTGATGGCGGTGTCTGCACTGTGTGTGTGTGTGTGTTGTGTGGTGTGTGTGTGTGTGGTGGTTGTGGGTGTGTGGTGGTGTGGTGTGTGTGTGTGTGTGTGTGTGTGTGTGTTGTGTTGGTTTACCAGAAATTACAGGGAGATTGGTCATTGTACTAAATGCCCCCTCTCTCACACACACACACTGTCTATACTGTTATACCTTCCCTGTCTGTCTCCATGGTTTGACTTTTAGGTGGAGATAAGACTAAAATCCATCTTTAAAAACAAACATTTTTGATAAACGAAAATACATTCTAAGTAAGCAGTGATAACCTTCACCACCCCACAGCCTTCATCAAGCATGCCAAAATTGTGTTCTCTCATGACAACTGGTGTTTATGTAACAGTGATAAAGTCCTAGAATCCTGACATGTGGCTTCGGCGTGTTGTTTTGAATGGACACTGACTAAGGTACAGTATTTGTCAAAATGTACAAATTGTAGTGGCATGCCCTCTTGGTGTCCAGTGACAGTGCCATAGCAAGTGGCTATTCTTGGCTACGCTGTATTGTCGTTGGCGTTCTGTGTGCAGTGTATTCTGACCTAGCAGGTGGTTTTCATTCTTGTTTGTTGTTGTGGGGCTGTAATTGTGGTGGTGGCTGGTGCACCATAGCAGGTGTCTTTCTCTCGGAAGTAAAGTTTGTTATTGTTTGGTCTCATGCTCGTGGTTGCCGTGGCAGGTTGCTGACTTTGCGTTGTAGCGGGAGCTATTTAAACGGAGGTGTTAAGTTGTAGCGGATAGGCAATGGGATTAAGGTAAATTAAGTTAAATTGGGATGTGATTGTTTGTCATCATGAGGTATGTGGGGGGCTCTGTGGTGATTTGCCTTATGTCTAATTTGTTAAATTGTCTTATCTTTTAGTCATGTAATGTGAAATTGTCCATTTTCTAAGATCATATATGATTTGATATGATTTGATATAAAATATGGCTGATGCGGTGTCATAGTGGCTTCCCAGTCTTTTGTTGTGTGGTGCGTTTTAACATGGTGCTATTCTTAGGGGGTTTGTGACAGCAGTAGAGGATGTCACATGTCAGGGCAGGGGCCCCTTAAATGGTACAGTCGAAAACAACATATCAATCACTCTCTGGGAGAAGAGTTCCCCAACAGCACAGGGCCGCCAAAAAACAGACCTTCTGTTACACAACAGATAGGCTATGTCCCAAATGGCTCCCTTTGTCCTGCTGTGTATAGTGCACTACTTTTGACCAGAGCCCTATGGTGCAGCATGCATAGACATCCCTCAACCGTCTGTTAAATGTAGCACCCCAGAATCTAACATAGATGTACGTGTTATGTATACTAACTCTGACCTATACAAACTCTGACTTATACTAACTCTGACCTATACAAACTCTGACTTATAGTAACTCTGACCTATACAAACTCTGACTTATCTCGGATGGTTGAGGGCAGCTCTTGGAACTGTGGGGGGATCTATGGATGGTTGAGGGCAGCTCTTGGACTGGGGGGGATCTCGGATGGTTGAGGGGCAGCTCTTGGAGAAACTGTGGGGGATCTCGGATGGTTGAGGGGCAGCTCTTGAGAACTGTGGGGGATCTCGGATGGTTGAGGGGCCAGCTCTTGGGAACTGTGGGGGGATCTCGGATGGTTGAGGGGCAGCTCTTGGGAACTGTGGGGGATCTCGGATGGTTGAGGGGCAGCTCTTGGGAACTGTGGAGGGATCTCGGATGGTTGAGGGGCAGCTCTTGGGAACTGTGAGGGGATCTCGGATGGTTGATGGGCAGCTCTTGGGAACTGTGGAGGGATCTCGATGGTTGAGGGCAGCTCTTGGGAACTGTGGGGGATCTCAGATGGTTGAGGGCAGCTCTTGGGAACTAGTGGGGGGATCTCGGATGGTTGACGGGCAGCCTCTTGGGAACTGTGGGGGGGATCTTGGATGGTTGGTGGCTTGGCGGGTTGGAGTTTGGGCAGATAGGGGCGCTTGAGCCTGTTTGCTACTGTGGGTCTTTCTGGATGGGAGTGTCTGCTAGATGACTGAATGTAATGAGTAAATGTTGAGCGGCTTCACTGCAGGTATATTTTGTATGTTTTAATATTAAATACAAATTAATAAAAGAATCAGACCACTACTACAACCTCTGGCAGCTCGCATCGCCCCTCAACATTCCATAACCATCCCATAACCATCACAACCTCTTGGCATTTTGTTCTGTCTTCCATCTCCCTGGCAACCATGCTCAAAACAAACCATCTGTCATACTCCGCCCTGTTCG
>NW_019945853.1:54673-57094 GCF_002910315.2 Salvelinus sp. IW2-2015 | reverse complement strand
GATGTGTCATCGCAAATCACAACCAGCTGCGGAGGGGAGGATATATATAATATTATATATATATATATATATAATTTTTCTCTCTCTCTCTCTTCTCTTCTCTCTCTCTCTCTCTCGCTCTCTCTCTCTCTCTCTCTCTCCTCTCTCCTCTCTCTCTCTCTCGTCTCTCTCTCTCTCTCTCTCTCTCTCTCCTCTCCTCTCTCTTCTCTCCCTTCTCTCTCTCTCTTTCTCTCTCTCTCTCTCTCCTCTCTCTCTCTCTCTCTCTCTCTCTTCTCTCTCCTCTTCTCTCTCTCTCGTTCTCTCTCTCTTCTCTCTCTCTCTCTCTCTCTCTCTTCTCTCTCATCTCTCTCTCTCTGCTCGTCTCTCTCTCTCCTCTCTTCTTCTCTCTCTCTCCTCTCTCTCTCTCTCTCTCTCGTCTCTCGCCCTCTCTTTCTCTCTCGCTCTCTCTCTCTCTCCTCCTCAGAACATAGGTAAATGCATGTGGCGCGCCAGCTGGTAGCTGTTTCGTAACTACCATGATTATTTAACAGTGCCTCGTTCAGTCCTCAAAGTTCCACAGCAAAAAACATTCCCTGACAGCTTTGCACCCAAACGTTCCTTTGTTCAAAGCAACCGTTGAACGGGTAGCATATTCTTATAGTAGCTGTTCGTTAATGTTGGGACAGAATACAAGTATGATCGGCCTTACACACGACACACACACACACACACACACACACACCTACACACACACACACCACACACCACATCACACCACACACTACACACACACAAACGCAGCAGACTAACAAGTCTCAAAACAAGACCTTCAACATTTCAAACCAGAATTACAGGCCCGTCAGGAGAGGCCGCCATGTCACCACAGAAGTACACAACAGTTACCAAACCCTAAAAATCAACAAAAGACAGGCAGAGAACAACCCCACTAAAAGGAGTTCTTACTTTACAATACACAATATATAGTGTGGACGACTGCATTAGAAAAACACCACGAACACGATCCATCTACTTACATCAAGAGAATGTAGGTTATTCACTCATCCAAATCCTGTCATTCCAAAAGTCTTAACGAAAGACAACATCTTCCCCATTACAACGATTACAGAGGAGCCAAACGACCACTGCAAACATTCCTCAGACAGGCTACTTACCAAGGAACCCCGTGGAACAGAGAGAGCAGGTTGAGATAGAGTCACAGAGTCTCATGACCGCTCCACATGCGCAGTTCTGAACCCTGCATCGCCCCAGACTGGATCCAATACTGGAAGGATTCCAACATTCCATACAAGTATCCAACATTCCGAGGAATCCCACAACATTGTGACTTCCTCCTGCTGTTAATTCATCCKTGACATCTAGAAAAAGGTAGGAGCTTTGTTTGACTGGTCTTTCAACCAGCTAAATAAACAGGTAGTGATACAAAGAGGAGAGAGAGAGAGAGAGAGAATGTAGTCTTGCTGCATTGCAGAAACATTTTCCTGGCCTCTATTTCTCTGTAACCTCTCTTTCCTTCCTTCCATCTCTCTCTCTCTCTCCCCATCCCTCTCTCCTCTCGTCCGTCTTCTCCATGCGGGGGGAAAGAGAGTGAGCCTCAGAGAGACTCAGCACTTTGAGAGTGTGAGCCCTGCCCCCAGATCACATGATGAGGGTGGAACACACAGCGTCACATGATACTGCAACAACAGAGCTTTTGTTCAGACTGAGGCTAGTTGCTAAAGATACAACGCCCTGCCTTGTGCCCTGCCCTCACTCTCGCGCACACACACACACACACACACTTTAGGCCTAGATGATCTAAAGTGCACACACACACAAGCCAACATCAGATGATCTCACACACCCACAGACAAACACTAGCTGTTATTCACCATCAACTGTAACATCTCCCACAGCAACATCAACAGTTACAGACAAACACTAGCTGTTATTCACCATCAACTGTCGTATTATTTATACCCAGTCAGTGCCTGAGGTCGTATTATTTATACCCAGTCAGTGTACTCTAGTTTTGTATGCTCTAAGGTGTTTGTATGTCTAAGGTGTTGTCATGTCTATGTTGCGCCTGGAGAATATGGTTCCAATCCAGAGACAGCTGTTTTATCCGTTATGATACTGCCATTCTCTGATTGGAGGATCATATTAATAAGTAGCCATTTTCCTCATTGTGGTCTGTGGGAAAATCTTGACTATGTGTAGTGCCTGTCAGATTATTTTGTTATAGCCTTCACATGTTTGTTATTGTGTTTGGTGCTCGTCCTTCTTCCCGCATCTCGCCCTGCACTCTACCCTCCCGCAGCTTAGCGTGTAGTGATACGCTCGAAACGTGTGTGTGTGTGTGTCGTTAGTGACGGTGTGCTGCTGCAGTGCCTGAGAGATGGTGGCGTATTATTTATATTCCAGTTCAGTGCACTGAGGGGTCGT
>NW_019945853.1:45872-50436 GCF_002910315.2 Salvelinus sp. IW2-2015 | reverse complement strand
TCGTATTATTTATACCCAGTCAGTGCCTGAGAGATGTCGTATTATTTAAACCCAGTCAGTGCCTGAGAGATGTCGTATTATTTATACCCAGTCAGCTCCTGAAAGAGATGTCGTATTATTTATACCCACTCAGTGCCTGAGAGATGTCGTATTATTTATACCCAGTCAGTGGCTGAGGTCGTATTATTTATACCCAGTCAGTTCCTGAGAGAATGTATGTAGACTAGACTGTGTGCTCAGCACGCCCCCAAGATCAAGTAGCCCATCAGGTGTAGCACACCACTGTGTGCATCTACTCTACAAGGACAGTCTCCTATAAGTGCCAGAGTTTGACCAGCGAACCCTACACTCACTGTGAGCATTTATTCATCCCCTGCCACCCCTTCTCATATCACTATGGTAACCCTGTGGTCCATCCCACCACCAGACCTTGGTTTCACACCCCCCTCTTGGGAACCAACCAAACATTCACCCAATATGTAATATTCAAGTAAACGTACGCTTTTGTTCAARAGTCGGTACACTGCAAGTTTCACTGTGTAAACGGTGTCTGTTGGACTCTAGTTACTGGTTGCCTAACAAGGGCATTGGTGCCAAGGTGAACCCGTTGTTCACTTGTGAGATAACTATCGTTCAGGGCCTAGCTCGCTGGTTCAAAGGTTACTCTAGGCCAATGCTACTCAGTTAGCTATCAGTTTGGTTGAATTAGCAGCTAGTCACAAATTCCTTGTGAGGGAAGCAGTTATTACAGGCCAAATGTCAAGTGCCGCCATAGTCTTATCTAGGGCAAGATAACATTACAGTCAGACAGACAGACCAACGTCTGTTTTAGTTAGTCTGAATAACTTAATAATAATGTACGAAAATGAAATATGAAAATGTATCCACTCACTACTGTAAGTCGCTCTGCAAAAGAGCGTCTGCTAAATTAAAACAAATATCAACTGTAGCAGAGTAGCTACGAGTGCTTCACAAAACCCACTGACGCCTTTGCAGCCATTGCCGACTACTATTGTTTGTAGTCTAACTCTTGGGCAATAGTATATTGGGGTTGTACTGGGTTAAATTGTCATTACCAGGGGCATTGCCAGTGTAAATACATGGGTATTAAACACAACTGAGGGCGAGATGTACAGCACTGGGATAGTAAGTTAACTAGCTAGCCATTTTACTGTAACTTTCTGCAGCCCTCTCTCACTCTCAAACAATCAACATGATTAAAGAGTTTATTTATTTAAAAACCACAGCAACTAGTAACTAGTTACCATTATTTACTAACGTTAGCTAAATGTGACGTCCCCTCTCTAGTATACGTTAGTAGCTTAACATGCATATGTTCTGATATTCACGATAATCAGCTTGTTGTTAAATAGTTTTGCAGAATTTGCATATGGATTTACAAGAATCTCCTATTTGCCTCTTTCTGCCCAGCCAAAGGGGGTTGCTGATGCAAGGCCGAGTCAACAGACACTCAACAATGGTAACGTTAGCTGCTGCCAGTGACACTCCGCAACCTCTTCTGAACAGACCTAGCTAGCGTTGCTAACGTCAAAGCTAGCTAACGTTAACTAGCAACCCGTGTGTTGTTAGCGAACCAGATCAGTATGCCGCATAGTGTAAAGCTATCTACAACATTTGGATTTGGTTGTTTCTGGTCGTTGTGAAAGCACGTTTCTATGTTATTCTGAACAATAAATAAAACGGTGTTTTTTCCAAGGGGGCTGGACTCGTTCTTTTTGCTGGGAGGAGAGATTCGGGTCAAAGAAACGACACAACAGCGAATGACACACAGGCGTGACGTCACGCAGAACAGCAGGAACAGTAACTGCCCCCTGAACCTTCCCCATAAATAGTAATTTATATTTTGCTACATCTCCAACATTTTTATACTACTTATGTTATGTTTCATAGCATTGAAATATAATAACTTTGTTTCTATTGTGTATCAAATTATTTTCTGAAGGATATGCCCGCTCTCTGTGCTTTCTTTTCATACAATTGCCACTACTGGCTAGCTCTAAGTAGCCCCAATCTCTATTGAATACATTTCAATAACATGTGGCTCTGAATGAGAATCGTTACCCATTTCAACGGATGTGAAGGAGACTGAATGGAAGTATTGAGCTCCATCTACTGTCCAAAATGTTGTGGTTTTATCCTGTTAGTCATACAAAAAACATCACAATAAATTACATTGCCAAACCAAACAGTTTAAATCACCTTTATTTATTTACAAAAGAATTATAGTCGTTACAATAACAGATACTATACATAAAACAATTATTGAATTGATCATTTCATCCATTAAAAAAAGTGCTCTCCAAATTGGATCTCAGAATTAGATATGGAATCATGTCAATGAATTCAAACCAGTCAATAAAGTTTCCAGTCCACTTGTTCAATTCTGAACTAAGCGTACAGCTCCATTTAATTTAGAAATACAACATATGACACGTTCTTGAGATACCTGACACAGTACTATACCCTTTTTTTAGTAATTACATAATGACTTAAATAAATGACAGGATAGTGTTAGTTTCGACCTTCAAACTWGTCTTTCTATACAAAATATACACATGCAACATGAATATATAACCACAGGATAGTTTGGACAACTAGTCTTTCCATACTGTGTCACACAACCACCCCACCACCCAACCCACCCGCAAAGCTTTTACATTGTTATTGACTGAAAAATACATTTTATTTTTACATCACATGAGTACAATACTGTCTACCAACAGTCTAGATATTCCCTGATTGAATAAAAAAACTCCATGCAGAACTAACCCAACAGTCTTTGAAGAACARAATTATCTAGACGTTGTCTAATAGCCGACTGTTTAATACACCAATTCAGATCTTATTTCATTGAATCAAAYWAAATACAYTCAGAATTCATTAGGCYATGTCAAGTACACGATCATTTATCAAGTAACTTCAAATACATTCAAGTGGTCTTGGTCAGCTTGGTAACAGTGGCACCCTGGGGAACAGGGTGGTACTGAGAAATAGTTGAAGTCCGTCCCAAATGGCACCCTATTCCCCTACGGGCCCTGGTCAAAAGTAGTGCACTATATAGGGTATAAGGTGCCATTTGGGTCTGAACCCTAGGAATAAAGTCAGACTTCAAACCCTTACAGAAGTGTCACCTCACCATGGATAGGGATAATACAAGACCAAGAAACGGAGTGAGAACCTGGAATGTAGTTACCAGGTTGACAACTGTTGTCATTAGACAACATTTAAATATAATTKGTTTAATATAATTATAGAATAAAATTCCAACCAGTTCTAATTCTGTGTGTGTTTTATGTTGATCGTCCTGTTTGATTGACAGCTGCGGGTGTTGACTGTTCCAGAAGGCACATCTCGCTGGTCTCCAGTCAGGACTGGGCTGTCAGCAACATCAGGCTCATACTCTGTGCACCTGGGGAGGAAAAAGAATAACAGTATTTAGTGAAAATCCATGTATCCTTCCTAGCAACTAATCCAATGTGTAATGCAACATGCAAGCATTAGCAACTACTAGCTAGCTGGGACCAATGTGTTCTGTCCAWAGAATTAGAWTACATTGAGCAGACATACAGTAGCTCTGAAAACAATGTCAGTCGGAATGTACGGAATTCTGAAGGGGCACAGAATTCTAATGCCATGATCAAACATTCAAATGGAATGTTGCTTAAGTCTGTTGTCCTAGTTCTAATTCTAGTTCTATGCTCGTGTCATTCTATTTACCTTCTGTACTATTACATCACTGAGCAGGACCTCTTTACTGGCCTGGCAGTCTCTCCTGTTGGCATAGTAGAGGTGGGACAGAAACGGGACAGAGTTTAGGGAGAATCTACTATATGTTGGKCACAGTAGGTATTGTATTATATGTGGTATTGGTTGGGGTCTTACATTTGTTTCTTATCCTAATTAATAATATTATAAAAATTTAACATGTCCTCTGTGACCAAAGGGCCCTTTACTCAAAGAAAACAAGCAATATATTTATCTAAATTGTCTGCCTTTTCCTAACTCTAAATGTATGCAAAAACAACAAAAATAACTACACAAAAAATCCCACATAAGAAATAAAGAGTGTAGAGATCTGACTTACCTTCCACCTTGGCTTCCTCCACTGCCTCTGCYGTCACCTCAGCAGGCCAATCGGAGGCACACTCCTCCGCGGTCACCTCCACTGCCTCCTCCACACCAGCAGGGGGAGCCTCTACTTCCACCACAGATGCAGCCTCTACAACRTCCACGGGGGTGACTGCCACAGCAGCCTCAACTGGGACAGCCTCAGAAGCAGGGTGGCATGACGTGAAGAGGGCCTCCTTGACTTCCTCAGCCGGGGCTGCCTTCGCCTCCYCTGCCACGACATCCAGGGCTGAGGCTGCTGCCAGCATCGCCGCCTCCACGACGAGCGKCTCATCCTCAGACARTTGGGCTGTCTCCACAGCCTCCTTTGCCGCTGGTGGTTCCTCTGCTGCTGGTTCCTCCATCTCTGGGGCTTCCTCCACTGGGGCAGCATCCTCTACTACTGCTACCTCTTCGGCTGCAGGTACCTCTGCCT
>NW_019945853.1:18646-45718 GCF_002910315.2 Salvelinus sp. IW2-2015 | reverse complement strand
TAGATTGGCCCTGTGCTGACTCCCGTCTGCTCCATGAAGCTCCTGGCCAGCTTTCTGAGATCGCTGCTGCCTCGGTTAGCGGAGAGGAGGCTCATGCCCGCCGTCCAACACATAGAAGACCGGACTGATGAATCCTCGCCGCCGAGGACATTCTAGAACCCTGGAGGTTCCTGAAGCTAAGGTAGAGGAGGAAGTATCTGTGGAGGGGAAGTGGCACAGCTGGAAGAAGCAGAAGCAGCTGTCGTGGAAACTGAAGAGCCCAAACCAGAAGAGGAGGCTGTTGTTGCCCCTCGATGTCCAGAAGGGAAGGTGGTTTGCTGAGGCGACCCTTGAGCCAGAAGATAGTAGTTCCGGTCGGGTTGAGAGGAGGCTCCAGTGACTGTTGCAGAGAGGAAGGAGAACGGCTCGCATCATCCCTAGCAGGCGCCCAGAGTCCCGCACTGTAGGAAGTTACCTGAAGGCTCGAGGTTCTGCCGCTGTGGGAAAGTAATGAGGGCTGAAGGCTTCATGCCGCTGTGGAAGTACCTGAGGCTTCTGCACGCTGTGGAAGTACTCACTGAGGCTTTGACGCTGTGGAAGTACCTGAGTCGCCTGCTGGAAGAACCTGAGCGTCTGCTGAAGTATGGGCTGCCGAGTGAAGTACCTGAGGTCTCCGCTGTACACCTGAGGCTTTGCCCTATGGGGAAGTACCTGAGGCTTCTGCCGCTGTGGAAGTATCCTGAGGCTTCTCTGCCGTGTGGAAGTACCTGAGGCTTTCTGGCCGCTGGTGGGAATATGAGGCGTTCTTAAAAAGAGAAGCAACAGTCATGTCAGTCATGCAAGAAAGACAAAAAGGCTGCCTGTATACTGCAGAAACACTTGTGAGCTTTTCAGAAAAGTATTTACAAAAATATTGTATATACAAAGGAAGGAGCTGACACCATACTAAATCAGTCACAACCTACATAGAGTAACCATGTTAGATGTGGGTGTGTTACAACAGACACCATACTAAATCAGTCACAACCTTCACATAGAGTAACCATGTCAGATGTGGGCGATAATGTTATTGTATTACAGTAGTCTAGTTCCGTCTTCCACAGAGCATCTCATATTGGCAGATTATCAACTCTATAGACATCAACTAACCTAAACGTTTGTTTTTTATGTAAGGAAAAGGGTATTGTACTGTAATGGTATCTATGTAGGCCTGTACCACGGTCTTACAAACAGCCTACATATTGATAGGGGTCATTTAATTACAGATATCAATCATGTGTGAAGTAATAACATTCTGGTAAGATCCCATCTTTATTAAAGTAATTAAAACATTGTTTACCGTCTACTGTACTTACCTTCCATTCACCTCAGGGCTCAGGATGACATACCTTGACATCATTCTGCCATGGGGGGGGGCACGTGACCATCAGGGGGGAGTCTAACACATGGGACTAGTCCAGCAGCCATGTCATGCCCCTTGTCTGTGTAGTGTGGATAAAAACCTGGAGGTTTGTTGATAAAGACCCTACTACAGGCTGGCATGTTKTGACTGATAAACACCCCACTTCGGGAGTAGCCAAGCGTGTACGGATCCATTTAGTTCTCTGAACTGTTCATTCAATCCAGTTCCTGGTCGTGTTTGGATGTGCACAGGGCCTKAGGCCATTGGACAGTGTTGATCAACTGCTGGTWGTCTGACTGCTTTTTAAGTACAGCCTGGTATTRGTACACTACTTTAACGAGCCTACAAATTAAAAACTAGAAAGCAATTCATGCCAAGTACCATTATACTAAACGCATCATAAAGACAAAGCATACAGAAGGTGAATGTTATTTAATAACTAATCATGGTTTAGTGTTTTTATATTTGCTTTGATGGTTGTAAAACCCGTAGAGCCAGACCTGTCAAATCAATCTGCTGCTGTGGCTACASACCAGTTTGTACCAGTTCTGGGTTGGAAGCCTGACAGGCACAGAGACTAGAGAARTCTGAAATATGGTACAAGATAGTGTCTATTCTGAGATAAAATATCACACATACAAAACCRTTCAATACACACGGGAGCATGAACATGGCATTGAGGCACCTGATATAGATGATCATAAAAGGAATATCCAACTGCTACCTAAACCCATGACTAAACTAAAAGCAATGTACGGCAATGGGTATGTCTAGACTAGCGGAGTTCTATGTTATGGATGGGTGGGTGTGGGAACTATAGGTTCTACATAACTGGTAAATGTTTAACAAAACCTGCCGTTCCATAATGTGTAGGTTAGGCTTAGATCGTTTTTTTATAAATAAAAATAGATTCCTGGAAAATTGTTTAATCATTTGTTCTGTTCAGAATCTGACCTAATATGCAAATGTATTGTAAAAAAAAGAAAGCTGTAAAATCTGAAATGGTAATTTCTATTTGGATTAAAACGTTAGACAAAACGCAGCAATAGTGTTTATTACACACGTGAGGGTAATGCAATAGAAGAAATGGACGCAGTAGAAGAAATGGACCATAGAAGTAACTGACAACGTCTTTATTGAAGGACTTGTAGCTTCCTGAATTACTTCTTCACTGATACTTTATAAAACATCTCCTTAAAGTTGTCAACAATGGTGCATTATTAGTTGGCCCGTGGCGACCACCTCCAGACAGTACAACATTTCCAACGTCGACGGATCGGAGAGGAATAGAACAGCAATGTTGAAGTGAGAATGCTATTATAAAACGTTCCCTTAATGTTAAACTTTCAGTTAGGAAATAAAAAGACTTGTAACAGCATCGGCGCACGCAAATAAACTAAATGAACAAAACGGCTTGGACTTTTTGAAGTTCTATTGAGAGATGGTGGTGAATGATTGGTTGGCTGAAGGGAGAAAAAAAACACTTAGTGTGACATTATTAGTAGTAGAATGTATGTCTGCATCACAAATGGAACCCTATTCCCTATAAAGCGCACTAGTTTTAACCAGGGCCAATAGGCCACACCATAGGGCTCTGGTGAAACGTAGCGCACTATATAGAGCCCAGTGTCGTCCGGGTTAGGGGAGGGTTTGGCTGGTGTAGGCCGTCATTGTAAATAAGAATTTGTTCTTAACTGACTTGCCTGGTTAAATAAAGGTTACATACAGGGAATCATTTGGGATGCAGCCTGGGGGCAGCGTCCTGGACAGCTTCATTACTTCATGTAAGTCCTGGCTGGTTTGTGTGTCAGTCACCGTGGTTACAAGGCAAACTTGAGTGTTGGTTGATTAAACTAGTTGTGGACTCTTCTAGATAAAACGTTCCACTAGGTGCTCCACTAGGAGGTAAGGCAGGTCAAGAAGAAAATCACGACTACAGTTTGTTACGTGAGGTTTGAAGTTGAAGGTAGAGGCTCAGGTTCTGTAAACAACAGGTACTTAAAAAAAGGTGCATTTTAATGGAAGTCACTTCCCACCAAGCACTTATCCAAGACCCGCTTTTAATTACACAATTCCTAGGGCTGCAATGGGCCACGCCCCTCTTTCCACGGTTATGGTTCCAGGAACTGATAGGGCCACACATTCTTTGTATAAACACTTGTTTAAAATACATGCTGTTTATCGTGGTTTCAAATGATGAATAGCAACACAAATCTCCAGGATGAACCAATAATCGAAAAGATTAGAAAGGCTTTAAAATGTTTTTATAAAAGTGTACCAGAGTTAGGGGGGGTCAAACTACTCATATCCTACAGCATTGCGGTCTGTATCATCCAATCACAGAGCAGAATACAAGTCATGTGGTTTGTTAGCGAACACATGATGGTACGCGATAGCTGTAGTATCTTCCAATCACAGAGCAGATCCAAGTCACGTCATCTGTTCAATGCCACACGTGGCGCTAACAGATCACATGACTTGTATCTCTGATTGGACGATACAGACCGCGAGGCTCCATGGTTAGTTTAGGCTTTGGTGCTCTTTGAAACAAACTGACAGTACAAACGAGATTTCTCAGAGGTTTAAACATTCATAACTGAAGGACACTACATCAACGTAAGACATTGTTTTGCAAACCTGGTTGAAAATAGAACGTCTACATTGCACAGTAATATTGCTAGTATTTGATACCACTAAGGATTTTGAGGATTGAGAATCCACTTCCTGAACCACTGGTTGCAGCCCTATTTGCTCAGCATTGGGGGCAAGGGGAAACTGATCCCTTACCGGTGCTTGGTGGGGGCAGACTTCTCCCTGGCACAGTGTCTAGGARGTGCTAAGAAGGATCAGACAGAGACGATGTCATAAAGAGATCAGTGAGGACACAGAGAACCAACTGATCCAATTGTTCCCCAACGTTCCAATCACTGYGAGTTCCATTTGGACACTGGAACACGGAGCTTTATGACATCACCGACTAATCCTTCTAGAGCTTATCCAGGGAGAGGTGTGAGCAGCACTTAGAGGAGAGAGAGCAGGAAGGAGGAAGCAGGTTTTTGGTCACATTTCACAATAAGATGCAGTTCAAAATGCTTCTCTYACTGGTATATTTATTACTTGCATAATAACCATTTAACCTGCTTGAAGTGCTTATCGTCTCGAGGTTCATAACATGACCTTCCTTTCAATCTGAATTTGGAGCACGTTCAACGCATCGTCAAAATGGAGTGCAAACTTGAATACAGCCAAGATAGCAGACTGACATGATGTAGAACTCCTCAATCCATCTGGAATCTTAAGGYACAAAGTCATTCAGACAAAAGTGAAGGAAAAAGAAGGTGCCATTTTCTGTCCTGAATTCTAAGGGCCACTTGGGAAAACTTTACATTACCCAAGGGTGTCCAAAAATGGCAACCTATTCCCTATATAGTGGCAATGTACTACTTTTGACCAGAGCCTATGGGCCCTATATAGGAATAGGGGCCATTTCGAGGCCACATAGGTTTGTGGGTCAGGACAACATGTACCATCATAAATCCAATATCTCCCTTTACATCCCTTTAACACCTAGGAACTCCTCAGAAAAACAGAGCCAGGAGTTTTCCCCAACAACCATGATCCGACCAGAAAAAAATAACCTCCTGTCCCCATTGATAAATACATATTGCTTGACAAATACCGGTATTATTTAATAACTACGGCTCTGTATTTAGCTGTGGTGTAAAGGAGTCAGAATGAGAAGAGACAGCTGTCCCGTCACCATGACAGTCATACCTAACTAAAGTTGTCTTTAACAGAACATAGTCCACCTCCTTCTTTATTTGTAACATGTGCTAGCAGATAGGGGCTGGGATCCTAAAAGGAACCCTATTCCATACGTAGGGTGCTCTTTAAACCAGGGAAAGTAGTGCACTACATAGGGAATAGGGTGTAGATGGGCCTGCGGGGGGGGGGGGGGGTCAGGTGTAAGGTTGGGGGTGTAGTAGTAAGAGGGACACACCACAGCTAAACACACCCCTCTAGGTTGACCTTTCACCTCTGACCCCTTATGCTGCCACCTCGGCGGCAGGGCCACTTCAGTCTCAGGGGCGGTGGGAGCCGTCTCGGCCACTACTTCCTCACCCGCGGCCTCCCGGCAACGACCTCTTCCACGACGCCAGGAGCCGCCCTGCGAGAGTGCCTCGATGACAGCCTCTGCGACAGCCTCCGGCAGGCTTCTTCCGCAACTTCCACTGCGGCGGCCTCCTCAACTGCGACGACCTCTGGTTCCGCAGCAACCTCTGCAACCTCTATGACAGCAACGATTCGGCGGCGACTCTTGCTACGACTTCCTCTGCTGCTGCAGGCGCCTCCTCGACGCGGCTGTCTCAGCGACCACCTTGGCTAACACCTCTGCTTCTACTCGGTGCCGTTCTTCTGGGGATCTACTTCTCGCTACTGTCTGTCTGCTGCTTGGTGCTGCTTCCTCTGCTGCTGGTGCTGCTTCCTCTGCTGCTGTGCTGTCTCCTCTGCTGCTGGTGCTGCTTCCTCTGCTGCTGGTGCTGCTTCCTCTGCTGCTGGTGCTGCTTCCTCTGCTGCTGGTGCTGCTTCTGGAAGGAAATGGAGCGAGAGAGAGAAGTGGAATAGAGAGAAAGATGAGGACACGTTCTCATCCTCCCTACAGGGTTTTGTCCAATTCCAACATCAATCCCCTAAAGACAGATTCTAAATTGTACCATTGGGTCTGGTCCTGGGTAGAAAAATTCCTGATCAGGAACAAAAGAAAGGTGGATCCAATATGGAGAAAAACACTAAATGAAGTTTAAACTGCTTTCAGTTATTAGACCTATGCAAGCAGTTAACGACCTTTAAATGTGTGATGCAGTTTGACCTTTGAACCCTCTGGAAACCCCTGAGGCGTATTACTAGTGGAAGGAGCTAGATGTACTCAGGCTTCTCTGAAATGAGCTAGCTTCAGTTAGCGAAGGTAGATATTGACTGTGCACCCGTCACTTCCTCGAGCCTGCTCATGCCAGGCTTGTAACTACATGGCTAGTCCAACACCGAAATCGTCATGGACAATGCTGAAACATCAATACATGTGCCAGAGTGACACATTTTTATTTTTGACTAAATCAAATTGAAACCAAAAAAAAGTCACCCTGCAATTTCAGCAGACTATGGTGTGGAATGGGCTATTAGAAGTACAGTCTCACACACATTGTTTCTTCGGTGTTCTTAGTCCCCCCCCCAGTCCTAAAATCATTGTATTAGGAAAGATTTACCGCATGTGAAGTTTCAGTCACTAAATGTTTTTTTGTCATATGTATTTGATTGCAACTTTTAACACAAGAACAGTTGATTAATAAAATGTTGAGTCAGTCGTCTTCCTCAAACATGGAGAATTAAGAAATGATCCATTCAGAGGGAGGAAATCTACTTGGTCCTCAACTCACGMCTTTAACGCTTCATTCAGGATCAGTAGAGTTAGCCTGCCCGGTGCAAGTTAGTTCTGAAGGATTCATTGGCATAGAAATGTAGCTGGCTAAAAAAGGTGAGCCACATTCGTGTCAGCAGTCATCCTGAGTTGAACTCAGAGTCGACCAAAGACAACTCAAACCACATTCGTCGTTTAGGGCTCCGACCAGGTTGGTGACGCCTGCTCAGCTGTAAAGGACCCCTGTGGCTTTGAAAAAACGTCAAATCCCTATTCCTCATTTCCTTGATTACATGCCCTCAAAGGTCATTGGAGGAGGGAGGTCAGAGGGCCAAGACCTCGGATCCTTTCCACCAATGTGCTTTGAGAGAGCGGCGAGGAATAGTGGAATCTAGGATGGGATTTGACAGCTTGTTAATGCCACAGAGGTGAGCTGCAGCTCATTAGGTGTCAACTTAAGGATTGTCAGAGAGTCACTCTCGCCAAAATAAGTCCAATGAGTTTCTATGGCTTGTTTTGAACCGAAGCTTGTCGCCTGCCTTCGCGCCATTGMGACAACAACTCCCATCGTTCGGGTGGAGACATGACATACAGATCTCGGGTCAAAGGGCGTTAATGATTAACAGGGGGAGGCAAGAAATGGAGTGAACAAGGACAGAGGGAGGAAGCCAGGATTTGATTGACGGCTAGTAACCTTATCGGACACAGCGACAATCCCAAGACGCACCCCATTTCCCTACATAGTGCACTACTTTCAGAGCCCTATGGGCCCTGGTCAAATGTAGTGCACTAAATAGGGAATAGGGTGCCTCTTGGGACGCAGACCAAGCCAGAAGGATCAGCTGGAGCAGGGTTAAGAGGTCAAGGTTAACTAGGCTTAACTGAAATCAGCTGTTTTTTATAAACAAACCATTATAATAGGTAACAAGGATAATCTCAACTGATTAGCCAGTGGTCTGTATTGGTATTTAAACTGGCCACTGACTAGTTAAATGTCCAGCCACATTCTGTTGTAGAAATATACCCAAGTACACAAWCAAGGATAAGATCTCAYCTAATTAGCCAGGAATGACAGCAGTAGCCTCAACTTGTTTTAYACTGTATAAWTAAGAAGACGAGGAGCTTGGGGTCAGGTACTTTGGGCGARATAGCTSTGACAGACTAAGCAATGAGCAAACATCCAAACATAACATGCAGCCAGGACAGAAAAAATAARAAGCTTTTTGGAATACACCAAAAGATGTGCAAATGTAGAAAAGAAAAAAGGGCAACAGGTAGATATGAAGGGAATGAATGAGTTCCCATGGCTTAGTCTGAACTGTGTGGAGATGTGTGCAAAGTGTGTCCAGATTATGTAGCTATTTTAGAAACAGGTAAAGGAGAGTTTAGAKCGTTTAAAGGGGTAGAGTTMGTTGAAWACGTGTAGGCCAGGTGTAGAAATCCAAGTTATTATTTCAAGTTTGTTGGCTAGCAATGACAAAATGGCTACCAGTGCCAYGTGTATCYGGGGAGGTMTAGAATTTCATTTAAAGTTAATGTGATCGAATAGCGAAGCCTACAAAATGGCGGCTCCCARCACCACAAACGCATGAAATGGCAGTTGGTTACGCTTTGTTCTGACAGGAAGTTGTAAGATGTTTCATGCCAGGTATGACTAGAGCAGTGTRTCAAACGCCACTCTATTCCCATCACCACAGTGCCGGAGAGACACGATCTGCTAAAGCATTCAAGCTACATTTTRCACAGGCACGCTAAAAGATTTCCCCCTCTGCCTCGCCTGTAACACAAAAAMAAAAAATGACATGCGTTGTCTATATATATAGGTTAAGGGTTTGTCTATACACTGTATGGCCACTAGTGTACTAAGGATGGGTGAATGTAGGTAGGAACAGAAAACTAGACTCTACATGAACCAATCAGAGCTCCCAGCGACACCATGTGAACCAAGGAGCTTAGCCCAACAACAGACCAATCAGGCGATCTGGGCACAGGGCCCGGGAACCCCGACAGGTCAATTAATCACTGACAGAAATCAGCCCTGACAGTCTAGATTAATAGCATTCAGAGTGATCATTCCACCATGCTYGCATGTCAGTGGCAGCGCCAAAACAGGGTCCGTGCCAAATGAAAACATTTGGCTAGGCTTAGTGTGGACAAAAACATTACTGTCATGGTTTCAACGTTCTGATGAGACATTCCTTCTCCAACTGACACTAGAACTTTGTCCATTATGATGAGGAATTCTGGAATACTGAGAGTACAAATTCTAGAACTCCCCTAGGATTCTACATTCTATGGTTCTAAATTCTATGGTTCATGTCTATTGGTAGAATGTCAAGAGTGTGGATCAYTGGAGCGTGTGGCAGTGTAGACAGTAGGCTACTTAGTACTCACCCTTGGGCCTCYAGTTCATCTCGGCGAGTCTGTCATTGTACCGCTCACTGTCACCATTCACTGTCTTGTAAGCCTGAATGGAACAGACAGACGGAGGTTGGAGYGACACGCCAAATTAAAAGAACASAGAAAGGGAATCTAGCTGCATTTCAAAATGGCTGCCTTAAACTCTAAGTTGAGAAGCTGAATCCTCTCTTCCCTCAGCACTAGTGAGTAACAGTGTAGTGTTAAATAAAGSAGTGGACTAAGCTAACYTCCTTGCCAACAGTTGTCTGTAGAACTGGTATAACGGTCTTTAAAAAGCACCACGGTAAGGGTTCTCCATGACAACATTTACCACAAGCCTGTACAGTGAGCTCAACGTATTGGGACAAGGCTGTACAGTGAGCTCAACGTATTGGGACAAGGCTGTACAGTGAGCTCAACGTATTGGGACATGGCTGTACAGTGAGCTCAACGTAGCTGGACAGTGCCAGGACTGAGCTCTAACGCAACTGGGACAGTGCCAAGTGAGCTAAACGTATTGGGAACAGTAGGCCAGTGAGCTCAAACGTACTGGAGCAGGACAGTGAGCTCAACGTACTGGGACAAGTGTCAGTGAAGCTCAATGTATTGGGAACAGTGCCAGTGAGCTCAACGTATTGGGACAGTGCCAGTGAGCTCAACGTAGGGACAGGGACAGTGAGCTCAACGTATGGGACAGTGCCAGTGAGCTCAACGTATTGGGACAGTGCCAGTGAGCTCAAACGTATTGGGACAGGGACAGTGAGCTCAACGTACTGGGACAGTGCCAGTGAGCTCACCGTATTGGACAAGGCTGTACAGTGAGCTCAACGTATTGGACAGGCTGACAGTGAGCTCAACGTATTGGGACAAGGCTGTACAGTGAGCTCAACGTATTGGGACAAGGCTGTACAGTGAGCTCAACGTATTGGGACAAGGCTGTACAGTGAGCTCAACGTATTGGGACAAGGCTGGTACAGTGAGCTCAACGATACTGGGGACAGTGGCCAGTGAGCTCAACGTATTGGGACAGTGCCAGTGAGCTCAACGTATTGGGACAGGTGCCAGTGGCTCACGTATTGGGACAGGACAGTGAGCTCAACGTAACTGGGACAGTGACAGTGAGGCTCAACGTATTGGACAGTGCCAAGTGAGCTCAACGTATTGGGACAGTGCCAGTGAGCTCAACGTATTGGGACAGTGACAGTGAGCTCAACGTATTGGGACAGTGACAGTGAGCTCAACGTATTGGGACAGTGACAGTGAGCTCAACGTACTGGAAGAAGTGATAGTGAGCTCAACGTATGGGACAGGGACAGTGAGCTACGTTGACAGGACAGTGAGCTCAACGTATTGGGACAGGTGGTCAGTGAGCTCAACGTATTGGGACAGGGACACGTGAGCCAACGTATTGGGACAAGGGGACAGTGAGCTCAACATATGGAGACAGTGACAGTGAGCTCAACGTATTGGGACAGTGCCAGTGAGCTCAACGTATTGGGACAGTGACCAGTGAGCTCAACGTATTGGACAGTGCAGTGAGCTCAACGTATTGGGACAGTGACAGTGAGCTCAACGTACTGGGACTGACAGTGAGCTCAACGTACTGGAACAGTGACAGTGAGCTCAACGTACTGAACAGTGACAGTGAGCTCAACGTATGGAACAGTGACAGTGAGCTCAACGTACTGGGACAGGGACAGTGAGCTCAACGTATTGGGACAGGGACAGTGGAGTCAACACGTATTGGAACAGGGCAGTGAGCTCAACGTATGTGGACAGTGACAGTGAGCTCAACGTATTGGGAACAGGGAAGTGAGCTCAACGTATTGGGACAGTGACAGTGAGCTCAACGTATTGGGACAGGAATGGAGCTCAACGTATTGGGACAGGGACAGTGAGCTCAACGTATTGGGACAGGGAAGTGAGCTCAAGTATTGGGAACGGGACAGTGAGCTCAACGTATTGGACAGGGCAGTGAGCTCAACGTATCGGGACAGGGCAGTGAGGCTCAACGTATTGGGACAGGGCCAGTGAGCTCAACGTATTGGACAGGGACAGTGAGCTCAGTATTGGGACAGGGACGTGAGCTCAACGTATTGGACAGTGACAGTGAGCTCAAGTCTTGGGACAGGGAGTGAGCTCAACGTATTGGAAGGACAGTGAGCTCAACGTATTGGGACAGGTCAGTGAGCTCAACTTCGGACGACAGCGACACATTTGTTGTTGTTTTGCTCTCTACTCCTGCACTCTGTAATGCAATGACTAGAGGTTCAAATGCAGACTGTCAGCTTTCAATTGGAGGGTAGTTTCATTCATACCTGTGAACCGTTTAGAAATTACAACACTTTTTGTACATAGTCCTCCTCCCCATTTTAGGGGACCAAAAGTTTGGGAGAATTTCACTTGTATGAGTGTTAAAAGTAGTCAACATCAAACTTGTGACTATGCTACTTTGTTTTGGTTGCGTTCCAGATTATTTTTTGTGCCCAATAGAAAATAAAATGGTAAATAATGTGTGTCATTTTAGAGTCACTTATAAATAAGAATAAAATATTATATAGTCTAGGTGGATGCTACCCATGATTACGGACAATCCTGAATAAATGTGAATAAGGATGAGTGTGAAAGTAACACACCAATACATACCCCCAAGACATGCTAACCACATCATTACATTACAGGGGGAGGTTAGCATTTTATATCATACCCCCAAGACATGCTAACCTCTCATAATTACAATTACAGGGGAGAGGTTAGCATTTTATATCATACCCAAGACATGCTAACCTCACACTCATTACATTACAGGGGGAGGTTAGCATTTTATATCATACCCCAAGACATGCTAACCTCACATCATTACATTACAGGGGGAGGTTAGCATTTTATATCATACCCCAAGACATGCTAACCTCCTCATCATTACAATTACAGGGGGAGGTTAGCATTTTATATCATACCCCAAGACAGCTAACCTCTCATCATTACAATTACAGGGGGAGGTTAGCATTTTATATCATACCCCAAAGACATGCTAATCTCTGATCATTACATTACAGGGGGAGGTTAGCATTTTATATCATACCCCCAAGACATGCTAACCTCTCATCATTACATTACAGGGGAGGTTAGCATTTTAATATCATACCCCCAAGACATGCTAACCTCTCATCATACAATTACAGGGGGAGGTTAGCATTATCATAATCCCAAGAAATGCTAACCTCTCATCATTACATTACAGGGGGAGGTTAGCATTTTATATCAATCCCCAAGACATGCTAACCTCTCATCATTACAATTACAGGGGGGAGTTAGCATTTTATATCATACCCCAAGACATGCTAACCTCTCATCATTACAATTACAGGGGAGTTAGCATTTTAATCATACCCCCAAGACATGCTAACTCTCATCATTACATTACAGGGGGAGGTAGCATTTTATATCATACCCCAAGACATGCTAACCTCTCATCATTACAATTACAGGGGAGGTTAGCATTTTATATCATACCCCCGACATGCTAACCTCTCATCATTACATTACAGGGAGGTTAGCATTTTATATCATACCCCAAGACATGCTAACCTCTCATCATTACATTACAGGGGGAGGTTAGCATTTATACATACCCCCAAGACATGCTAACCTCTCATCATTACATTACAGGGGGAGGTTAGCATTTTATATCATACCCCAAGACATGCTAACTCTCATCATTACATTACAGGGAGGTTAGCTTTTGGGGGTGGTATGATATTTGTGCAGCATACCACCCTGCATACCACTGCTGGCTTGCTTCTGAAGCTAAGCAGGGTTGGTCCTGGTCAGTCCCTGGATGGGAGACCAGGTGCTGCTGGAAGTGGTGTTGGAGGGCCAGTAGGAGGCACTCTTTCCTCTGGTCTAAACAAAGATCCCAATGCCCCAGGGCAGTGTTGGGGACACTGCTCTGTGTAGGGTGCCGTCTTTCGGTGGGACGTAAACGGGTGTCCTGACTCTCTGAGGTCATTAAAGATCCCATGGCACTTATCGTAAGAGTAGGGGTGTTAACCCCGGTGTCCTGGCTAAATTCCCAATCTGGCCCCAACCATCACGGTCACCTAATAATCCCCAGTTTACAATTGGCTCATTCATCCCCCTCCTCTCCCCTGTAACTATTCCCCAGGTCGTTGCTGCAAATGAGAACGTGTTCTCAGTCAACTTACCTGGTAAAATAACGGTAAATAAAAAAATAAATAAAATTGTTGCCCTAACCAAACCACTGGCCTGGGGTCATTGTTCCCTAACCAAACCACTGGCCTGGGGTCATTGTTCCCTAACCAAACCACTGATCTGGGGTCATGTGTCCTAATGTTTATGTATTGGATTAAAGTGTGGAAAACTGACCTGGGAAGAGCCAGGAAAAATCAATCAATAATTAATGTCAAAATGCTTGAAAGTAAACTATATAACATGCTTAGTTCAAGTTAACCGTCAGGCACAGACTTCAGATCAGGGTTTGCTCTCCAGATCACCTTAACAATTATGGGAGGAAACAAAAACTGACCTAAGACCAGTGTCTAGGGTGATACTCAAATAGTAGAATACTGGGTAGATGGTGCCCTTCAGGAACAAATCTGATCTAGGATCAGCATGTACTGCCCAGGCCTTATCCTTTAACATTAGGTACACACACACTACCGACCTTTTAATCAGTACTTACGTAGACTACAGCGGCAGTTAGGCCTCCTCCACACAGAACGGCGTACGCCACGTTGGTGGCAGAGCCACCGGGGATCCCGACGGACATCTGCCGCACTGGAACCACTGTAAGGAGACACAGTGGAGAGGGGGACATGGTTAGGGGACGGACCAGAAGAGAGAGCTACCAAAGACTGTGGATAATGAAGATCTCATAAAGGCGATTTACCAGTTTACCAAAAATGGTCACGGTTCCTGTCTGTGAAAGATTCTTCAAAGTAGCAGCCACCACCGTAAAGCATGGAGGRGGTGTGATGGTGATTTGCTGGTGACACCGATTTATTTAGATTTCAAGGCACACTTAACCAGCGATACTCCATCYCATCTGGTTGGCGCTTAAATGGGACTATCATTTGTTTTTCAACAGGACAAAGACCCAACACACCTCCAGGCTGCATAAGGGCTGTTTGACCAAGAAGGAGAGTGATGGAGTGCTGCATCAGATGACCTGACCTCCACAATCACCCGACCTCGACCCAATTGAGATGGTTTGGGATGAGTTGGACCGCAGAGTGAAGGAAAAGCAGCCAACAAGTGCTCAGTATATATGAGAACTCCTTCAAGACTGTTGGAAAAGTATTCCAGGTGAAGCTGGTTGAGAGAATGCCAAGAGTGTGCAAAGCTATGATCAAGGCAAAGGGTGGCTACTTTGAGGAATCTAAAATATATATTCAGATTCTTTTAACACTTTTTTGGTTACTACATGATTCCATATGTGTTATTTCATAGTTTTGATGTCGTCACTATTATTCTACAATGTAGAAAACAGTAGAAATAAAGGAAAACCCTTGAATGAGTAGGTGTCCAAACCTTTGACTGGTACTGTAGATACAGAGGGAGATACACATATATACAAACTATAAAGCATGTAAATATATGAACAGAAAGCAAGTTGTACACTTTTGGTTCATCTACTCAGAGAGTAAGGATGATGTTAGTTTTGCATTGGACAGGTGACCGTGTCAATGGACCCACTATGATTTCTCTATGGGCCCTAATGATCCATTTATTGCATTGTCAATCTATGCATATCTAATGTTATCCTCCGTCATGATCAACCTTGCTCTAATACAGGGCCTGGGTTCATCCGGTCCTGTCCAGCCATCTTTCCACTCAGGGCATCAGTTGTGTTCTGGTACCATGGCAACAAGCCTCTATCCCTCTTAATAGCGTTAAACAAGAAAGATACAGTAGCACCATTCATTTGACACAGCAGAGCAGAGGCAGCGGAAAGTGTTAGCATAAGCTAAGCTAAACGCAACTAGCCAACCAATCCCAGTCCATCCTACTGTCGTGTCTTTGACTATGCCAGATTAATTGCTATGACATGCTATTCTATAAARTAATTTCTCCGTAATTAATATTACCTGATTGAACTAATCATGTAAATATTAATTAACTAGAGAGGGACACCACGAAATAATATTTATAGAGCTGTTTATCTTTCGAATAAACTCTTAAAGATTTAGTAATATTTTACATCCATAGCAGTCACATTAATCGTCAGTTTATTCAGTCTCATCTGAAAGTGGTAAATCCTTGGTTATCTGCAAGAATCCTGGCTAACAAGTTGAATCAGCAATACAAAATTGGGTTTAATTATTTATTTACTAAATACCTAACTAATCACACAGAAACACACATACACAATTAAATCATAACTTGATTACAAACTCGTCATAACGGAAAACGTCCCTAGCGGGCGGAATAGATATGACAGCTTGTTACACAAAGGGAAGGGGCTGAGTTTTAGTGAAAGAGCGGGAGACTGGAACAGGGCCGAAGCTGTGCTATCGTAAATACAGTATCTTATGCATTCTAAATTACCGCCCATTTGAAAAGGAAAATGCAATAAATATTTACTCTGAGCTGCGCTTCAGTAGGTTGGTGGTAGATGGAAGGCCGTCTTGCCAAACCGAGTCCTCTGTCCTTTGAAGAATGTCTCTGGTGGTCACTGGATACGTTGGAGTAACGTCGTGTGTAGTAGACGGGATACTCTGACTGTCCTTCCTAACCTGCGTTTGTAGCAGCTGTTGCCAACTCAACGGCTAGGAGGTATCACTTCRGTAGTGAATACGAGTTCAAAGTTCATACCATTTGCAACCAAAGTCCATGCTGATGTTGGCTTAGTTCTGTAGTTATTATCTGAACCATTCTGACATCGGATCGTCATCCTAAATGTACCCGGAACAGGAAGTTATATTTTTGTCAATGGCTTTTATAGTGGAGGGAGAGGGGTGTGTCTGAAAAGTTTATAACCCATGTCTCTTCACAGGGGCGGGCCCCTAGTTGAGCAGAAGCCCAAATTTATGAAAATCCAAATCTCGCATTTGGAAGCTAAAATTACATTTAATCTCTTCACAAATAATTTCATATTCAAACATTTGAATTAAACAACAATTCCGTGTGAATCCGATACCTCTGAYGTTTAGACTTTCCACAGTGGAGTTTATGTCATTCTATCATTGATGAGAATGTGTCAGAGGGCAACCGAACTGACATAATATACCTTAAGTACCACCGCATATGTTCAGTTGGTCGGATTACCAGAATATAGTTCATTTCCCTCCACTTCTGATRTTCCCAGAATCTCTATGTTAACCAAGGGGTTTTCTTATGTCACATCAGTTATAGTAGGGAGAGGGAAAAGGGGGGAAAGAGGTATTTATGACTGTCATAAACCTACCCCCGGGCCAACGTCATGACACTACCAAGCTAAACGCAACTAGCCAACCAATCCCAGTCCGTCCTACCAAGCTAATCGCGACTAGCCAACCAATCCCAGTCCAGCCTACCAAGCTAAACACGACTAGCCAACCAATCCCAGTCCAGCCTACCAAGCTAAACACGACTAGCCAACCTATCCCAGTCCATCCTACCAAGCTAAACGCGACTAGCCAACCAATCCCAGTCCATCCTACCAAGCTAAAAGGACAACTAGCCAACCAATCCCAGTCCATCCTAGTCCAGACCTGGTTCAAATAATATTTGAATTAATTTCTAGTAGTTTCTGTTGTTGATTGATCTTGCCTGGCTTAATGGACCAACAGACGGACCAACCCCCACCCACCGGTGCTCCTAAAAGCCTGGAGCAAAAGCTCAACAGGTATTTGAAAGATTTCAAACAGTGTTTGAACGCAGATCGTTCCTAGTCCTTGTTTTATGTCTGATACTGTGTTTGATTGGACAACCCCCAAGATAACATTTCCTGCTTTCTAAACCCCTCCCCATCTAAACACATTTCATTTGGGTTAACGCCACTTGACTCTTTGCCAATAGCATAGTGCTGATGTAAAATCCCTCTCGACTGTAGGACACCGAATCATCTACAGAACATCATATTAACGACACTAAAGAAAGACCCAAATGCAGCAATAGAGATTTGAGATAAGATCATAAATCTCCATAATGGGTTGTTATTGTTGTTGTTGTGTGGGTGGCATGGTCCACATGGCAGTAGGCTGGTGGAAGCAGTAGCCTAGTCTTCAGTAAACAGACTGCCAGGGTTGTTGTGTGGGTGGCATGGTCCACATGGCCAGTAGGGCTGGGTGGATAGCAGTAGCCTAGTCTTCAGTAAACAGACGCCAGGTGTTGTGTGTGTGTGGGTGGCATGGCACATGGCCAGTGGGCTGGTGGAGCAGTAGCCTAGTCTTCAGTAAACAGACTGCCAGGGTTGTTGTGTGTGTGGGTGGCATGGTCCACATGGCCAGTAGGGCTGGTGGAAGCAGTAGCCTAGTCTTCAGTAAACAGACTGCCAGGGTTGTTGTGTGTGGTGGCATGGTCCACATGGCCAGTAGGGCTGGTGGAAGCAGTAGCCTAGTCTTCAGTAAACAGACGCCAGGGTGTTGTGTGTGTGTGGTGCTGGTCCACATGGCCAGTAGGGCTGGGTGGACAGCAGTAGCCTAGTCTTCAGTAAAAAGACGCCAGGGTTGTTTGTGTGTGGGTGGCATGGTCCACATGGCCAGTAGGGCTGGGTGACAGCAGTAGCCTAGTCTTCAGTAAACAGACTGCCAGGGTTGTTGTGTGTGGGTGGCATGGTCCACATGGCCAGTAGGGCTGGGTGGATAGCAGTAGCCTAGTCTTCAGTAAACAGACTGCCAGGGTTGACAGGATTGGCTCTCCTCAGGCTAAATAGCCTGATTATCAACACTGGCAATGGTGAGCATTTAGAACACAGACATAAATAAACCCTCGTCCTTCCTGGACCAAAGATCCTCTCTCTGCACCGTCACCCAAACACTCCCAATCACACACACAACCAGCAATCACACACACACAAACAGCAATCACACACACACACACAACCAGTCAATCACACACACACACAACCAGTCAATCACACACACACACAACCATCAATCAACACACACACACACCACAACCAGTCAATCACCACACAACAGTCAATCACACACACACACACCAGTCAATCACCACACACACACACACACAACCAGTCAATCACACACACACACACACACCCAGTCATCACACACACACACAACCAGTCAATCACACACACACAAACACACACACACAGCCACACACACACCAGCAATCACACACACACAACCATCATCACAAACAGACACAACCAGTTCAATCACACACACACACACAACCAGTCAATCACACCACACACACAACCAGTCATCACATACAAACACCCAATACCACACACACACACACAACCAGCAATCACACACACACACACACAACCGTCAATCACACAACACACAACCAGTCAATCACATACACCACACCATAGAAACGACACAGCCACACGACATAAAACCCAGTCAACTACACAGGAAAACGTGGCCGTGTTCTGCTGTCTAGTTCTGCTGTTAGTCCATTAGAGACGAGTAAAGTACTGCTATAGACGATGTATACATTCAGCCCTGAGTAGAAAACACGGCATATAACGTACCGGGTGGTGTACAGGGGACTAGGTTCAAAGTTCAACATGTGTCCCAGAATGCAAAGGTCTGGGAGAGGGGCGCCTACAGGAAAAAACAAGAGAGACACTTTCTGTAAGTGGTGCCTCTGTGGTGTGTGTTCACTCTGTAGAGGTGTGTGTTATGTCTCGGGTGAGAGTTGTGTGTGTTTACCTGTCTCTGGTGAGAGAGTGTGTGTAGTGTGTTTACCTGTCTCTGGGTGAAGAGTGGTGTGTGTTTACCTGTCTCTGGTGAGAGAGATGTGTGTGTGTTTACCTGTCTCTGGGTGAGAGAGTTGTGTGGTTGTGTTTACCTGTCTCTGGGTGAGAGAGTGTGTGTGTTTACCTGTCTCTGGGTGAGAGAGTGGTGTGTTTACCTGTCTCTGGGTGAGGAGGGTGTGTGTGTTACCTGTCTCTGGGTGAGAGAGTGTGTGTGTGTTTACCTCTGGGTTGAGAGTGTGTGTGTTTTACCTGTCTCTGGGTGAGAGAGTGTGTGTTTACCTGTCTCTGGGTGAGAGAGTGTGTGTTTACCTGTCTCTGGGGTGAGAGTGTGTGTGTGCACCTGCCTGTCTCTGGGGTGAGAGTGTGTGTGTGCACCTGTCTCTGGGGTGAGAGTGAGGTGTGTGTGTTTACCTGTCTCTGGGTGAGAGAGTGTTGTGTGTTTACCTGTCTCTGGGTGAGAGGTGTGTGTGTGTTACCTGTCTCTGGGTGAGGAGATGTGTTGGTTTACCTGTCTCTAGGTGGAGAGGTGAGAGTGTGTGTGTGGCACCTGTCTCTGGGTGAGTGTGTGGTGCACCTGTCTCTGGGTGAGAGATGTGTGTGTTTACCTGTCTCTGGTTGAGTTGTGTGATTGTAGAGCAGCCCAGGCTGCAGTAAAGGAACAATGTACAGAAGGGAGCTCTCAGCCCCACCACCCCTCTCACCTGTTCCTTCCATGTAGAGTATCACATTTCATCCTGCAGCTCTGTTAGAGAAACATGTACCTACCATACTACATCTACATGCCCGACATCTGTAGCATCAGTAGCCTACGCGGTGTATGCTCTAATGGTAAAGAGTGTTGGGCAGGAGTAACCCAAAAGGTTGCCGTAGATCGAATTCCCCGAGTACACAAGAGAGACTAGCTGAGTAAAAATCTTGATGTTACTGCCCCCACTGAACAAGGCAGTTAACCACTGTTCCAGGCTGTCTTTGAAAATAAGAATTTTGTTCTGAGAACTGACGTTGCCTAGTTAAATACTTTTTTTATTTTAAAACACCCCACCTTTACATAGGAGGCCATTTAGCAGACTCTGTCCAGAGAACACACTCCTGCAATACATTCAACTAAGGAAGGACAAGACACATCACAACAGTCATTGCCAGTAAAACGTTCCTCAAAAAACACACCAGACCAATCAGTTGATTACCAGGACACTTGATCCTGGTTTGACCATGAGTCTTACTCTGCTGCTCTTCTCTAATCCCATGACACAGCAAGTTGGCCTTTCCTTCTGATTCCTCTTGTGAAGTATTTATAAGGTGAAGTACTAATCAGAGCTAGCAGAGTATTTGGCGGTCCTTAGTATTAATAGTCATATATGGTCGACGGGGTCCTATAGTATAGCTATTTCTCAGAGTCCAGAATTCACAGGACACACGAGATTCCCATGTTTTCCTCCCTTGACACGCCAATCACAGCCAGTGCATTTGACCCCCCCCCCACCACCGCCGATTCCTTCCAACTGAATAGAGACCATTCACACCAGTTGGCACAACAACAGGACTATACATGCATGAAGAAGTGCCCCGCCCCTACGTAGGCCCAAAGCCTAACCATGAAGGCCCATCTGCCCTAGACATAGTGTATGACTAGTGATCAATACGTCATTAGTCAGCTGAATATAATCCAGAGGCGGGTGTGCAGAAACACTACAGAGCGGGTGGCTGGTGTGGCGGGTCCGCGATGGGGATGTGCCAGAAATTACACAGGATCATGAGCAGGGGTGGTGCGGGACCCCCCCAACCCAAAGCAGAGCAGCGGTTGGGGGGAGCGGGTGGGAACTGGTGTGCAGAAACACACAGAGCAGGGTGTGCAGAAACACACAGAGCAGGGTGTGCAGAAACACACAGAGCAGGGTGTGCAGAAACACACAGAGCGGGGTGTTCAGAAACACACAGAGCAGGGTGTGCAGAAACACACAGAGGATAAAGCTACTGTTACAATGCATGTCTATGCTTCTAGCTGTAGATCAGGGGAAATATACATCCTAGTGTCAAAACATGGAGAGGATGAGTCTAACATTTATAAAACAGGAAATTAAACCAGCACGGTTCATATCTCCCTCAGGGCAAATTCCTTACGCAACAAAGCACACAGGGATTCTAGATCCGGAATGAAGCCAGACTAGAACTAGTCTATCGATGAAGCTCGTGCATGGGAAAGTARCTAGACTAAAAATACAACCCAAATCCTCTCTTCCCCTTGCTTTCACTCAAACCCACACAAAGCTATTAACCAAACAATATCATGTTCTCTCTCTCCCTGACAAAACGCTTTGATGAGTCTGGGGGAGAATGAATTCAACATAGCAATCAATTTGGATTATAGAGTTTGACGCCTCTGCAGAACTCAACAGGTCAAATTCAAGTAGGGCTGCTATAGGCTAATCCAATGATCTATATACACACACAACCCCTATCCTATACACGCGCTACCATCACACGTGAAGAATATCCATAGGACATCATATAGGCTACAACATCTCCACTTCGCCTTCAAATAAACAACGATTTAAGGGATATATCAGATAAATACATGCACCTGATGCTTGGACGTTACATAACACCGATTATGTAGGTTTTTGGACGGGGATGCGCTGTTTCGTAACTAAATTGTGCAGAACTGCATGTTCTAATCTGTGTGGACATGGACACACCTCCCCAACGGAAAAGGGGGCGTACTGCCTCAACAAGCGCTCAGCAATAATGTAAGAATTAAATGATTACATGTAACTTTTCTTGCAATGTTTTTTCAATAAACTAGTAAAGAATGACGCAGTGGATCATCCTGGAATGAATAAAGTACATAAATGTCGCGCAATTTGAAGGAAACTGCATTGATTGAAAAATCCTGAAATTGTGTATACAAAATTCAGCCAACGTTGGACAAAAAATCCAAATGTATAAAATCAAGCTCAACTGTTTACACAGACGGTCATTAAAACCAACTGTAATTGCATTGACCTTCGCGTCAATCCCCACATTACGCACGCGGGACGCGTCAGCTAGGATGCAACAAACGCTTAATATAAAAATGCCCCAAACAAATACAATATACTCCATCAAAYTGGACCTCTTCTAATCCACTCACCATTTCTGGATAAGGGTAGGGCGACTGTCATTCGTGYCAGGAGCCCCAGTCTCTGCCAAGCCGATCTACAGAAAAACATTTCTGATCAAATCCAGGATCTAGTGTACAGTGCGTGTGGTGGTACAGGAGGCTTGCTGGATGACTGAGGAGAGACCAGCTGTGATCACGCAACTACAGACTGCGCTCGTTAGAGTGGAGGCAGAGAATTCACCAAAGAGAGAACACCCCCCTCYCCCCGCCTCTTTATAAACGTCATCCCCGACAGGTCAAAGGTTGACTTGACATGACACGTGRTTTTTGGGGAATAAACAAAATAAAAGACTTYGAACAACATGTTCCAGGGGTTCTATATGGATTWCACTGAAATATTTGGGAGAGTTTGTGGTGGATTTTGTTATGCGTCAATGAGAATGGCAGACCAGATCTCGTTCAGGCATAAATTATCGCCTGTTGAAGTGGTATAGTACCGTGGAGATGCCAGAAATACAGGCGGATCTTTATCAAAGTACAGTATGCACAGTTTGGTATTATTTCATATAATAACTTCTGCATAAGTCTAACTACCATAATATAACCATATTAGCATAGCCCTATTCGATAACAGGCTACATCTGAAAAATATTAAATCCAAACAAAAACAAAGTGCCCATATTAACCAATGCGCAGTCAAATGGACATTGTCACTGTCAAAGTGCCTATCAGATTCCCAGAGCATCTCATGGACCCTCTACTACTATGTATAAATGGATTAGGCGGGCCTCTCTCCTGCAGCGTGGAAGGACATGTACACGGATCACAAATATTAATGCAGCATGTAAAGTGTTGGTCCCATGTTTCATGAACTGAAATACAACATCCCTGAGTGCTTCTGTCTGTAGTAAAGCCCTTTTTGGGAAAAAAACTCATTCTGATTGGTATGCAGCCAGGAGGGTGGGCCTGGTGTCCCCAGAGGCCTGGCGCCAAGTGGGTTGGCTGCTCAAGGGTGCGTGGGCCTGGCTGGCCACAGTGGGTGGGCCTATGCCCTCCAAGAACCACCAGGCTGCGCCCCTGTCTAGTCATGTGAAACCCATTACATTTGGGCCTTATTTTCAATTGACTGATTCACTAACATGAACGTAACTCAGTAAAATATTTGAAAATTGTTCCATGTTGCGTTTAACATTTTGTTCAGTATACATCAGAGACTAGGCTGTGTCCCAAATGGTAACTTTTTCCCTATTTAGTGCACTACTTTTGACCAGCCCATAAGGAATAGCGGTGGCATTTTGGTTATTCCCTATAGAGTGCCACTACTTTGACCAGGGCCAATAGGGAATAGGGTGCCCTTTTGGAGAGCCAAACACTCTGAATTTACAAACAACAATCTGACAACGCTCTGAATTTAACGAACGTCCAGAGCGCACGCTGGCACTCCAGAGTGAATTTAGACGTCCAGAGGATTACGAACGACCCCAGAGTGAATTTACGAACGCACCCGGTGAATTTACAACGCACCCTAGAGTGAATTTACGAACGCACCCCCAGAGTGAATTTGACGGACTTAGATGAATTAGAACGCACCCAGAGTGATTTACGAACGCACCTTAGAGTGAATTTACGAACGCCACCCCAGAGGTGAATTTAACGAACGCACCCAGAGTGAATTTACGAACGCACCTTAGAGTGAATTTTACGAACGCACCCCAGAGTGAAATTTACCCCAACGCACCACAGAGTGAATTTACGAACGCACCCCAGAGTGAATTTACGAACGCACTTTAGAGTGAATTTACGAACGCACTCCAGAGTGAATTAAAAACGCACCCCAGAGGGAATTTTAACCAACGCACCACAGAGTGAATTTACGAACGCACTCCAGAGTGAATTTACAAACGCACCCCAGGGGGAATTTACGAACTAAAGCTAACTGGCGAAGCAGCTATGGTTTCCATGGTTTCCAKGTGTTTGATGCCGTTCCATTTGCTCARTTCCGGACCCTCAGCAGCCTCCTGTGGCCGACATAGAATTCTCAATAAGTGGGACACCTTTTTGCGTTTCTGTCTTCTGTAACCTCTTCAGACATCTATCCAACATAACACATGATACATTTCTGAAATCCTCAAGATGTTTTCTAATCACAAAAAAAGAAAAAAGAATGTTGATATCATATTCATGAGATGGATGGCTGACCAGCTGACTGATCACCTCAGACAGGGCAACTCCGTACATCAAATCAAATTCAAATCAAATTTCAAATCAAATGTTTTTGTAATGCCCTTCTTACATCAGCTGATATCTCAGTGCTGTATACAGATACCCAGCCTAAAACCCCAAACAGCAAGCAATGCAGGTGTAGAAGCACGGTGGCTAGGAAAACTCCCTAGAAAGGCCAAAACCTAGGAAGAAACCTAGAGAGGAACCAGGCTATGAGGGGTGGCCAGTCCAGAAATGTGTATTCAGAACTAACAACTCTTTAAAAAGCCCTTTGATACCGTGAATCATGAGGTCCTCCTATCCAAGCTATCCTCCCGTAATGTGTCCACTGAAGCCATGAGTTGAATGTATTCCTATCTGACAAACAGAAGCCAAGGGGTTCGTCTGGGTGTGGGGGGGGGGGGAATCAGTTGGACTCGCTCTACTTTAACATTGGCGTCCCACAAGTGTCCATATTAGGCCCTCTTCTGTTTACCATCTATATAAATGATCTCCCATCTGCTTGCCCACAAGATGACATGCAGATGTATGCAGACAACACAGTCCTGTATGTACTGTCAAAAAACAGACAACATGCTGTTAACAAGTTAACTGAAGCTATGGGCCACGTCTCTAAATGGTTGGCTGATTCTTGCCTGCATTTAAACATTCACAAGACTGTTTGGATGTACTTCTGTAAGAAAACCATTGATTCTACCCAACGAGCTGTTCCGGTCAATGGGGAGAAACTCAACAGCTGTTCCGGTCAATGGGGAGAAACTCAACAGCTGTTCCGGTCAATGGGGAGAAACCCAACGAACTGTTCCGGTCAATGGGGAGAAACTCAACAGCTGTTCCGGTCAATGGGGAGAAACTCAACAGCTGTTCCGGTCAATGGGGAGAAACTCAAAAGTTGTGTCTAACTTCAATTATCTCGGCATCATTTTGGACTCCCAACTTCATGTTCAAGAAACAGGTGAAGGTGTTGGTGGTTAACACGGTCATGTTTGGATTAAGCTTTAGGTTTACAAGACCTTCCTCTGGAGGCCACCGAACTATGTAGGTATGATGTTCTCCCCATCTGAGTTATAGCATCACATGCTGGTCACTAGTAGGAGCTACCATTCAGAAACCAATTGAATCGCTCTACAAACACTTTTATATTACAAACCAAAACAGTTACCGCCATTGTCACATCATTTACAAACATCATGTATTCAGTCTGGGCAGCTTTAAGCCTTTAAGATCCTGCATGGCCTTGCTCCTGCACCTCGGCCGGCATGTCACGCTCAAGGAGAGCACCTCCAGGACAACAAGGGCAGTAACTAGAGGGGACTGCGTTGTCCCTTTAACACACTGTAAACTGGGACAAYCCTCCCTCTCAGTAAGAGCTATGACATACTGGAATACTCTGCCCACGTGGACTTGAGAAACTGCACTGATTACTACACTTTTACATTTCAATTGAAAACATGGCTGAAATGTATCCAAACCTGTACGCATTAGTTATCTGTGGTTCCTCTCATGTTCCTGATGATCGTGTTGTTATTATGAATAGGTTCTTCTGCATTGTTTTCAGTGAGTATTTTGTATTTGCGTAGTGGCTGTGTAATGGCCCTTAACGGCCCAGGGACGACGGGTTATCTTCTGTCTAACCCCGGCTCATTTACATGGATGCAGCATCACTGTTATATTGATGTTGATTCACGTGAACTGTCCCCTATAAATACAGAAATACATGTACACTGAGTCAAACACATCCTTTCAGTTTTTTATTTAACTAGGCAAGTCAGTTAAGAACAAATTCTTATTTACAATGACGGCCTAGGAGCAGTGGGTTAACTGCCTTGTTCAGGGGCAGAACGACATATGTTTACCTTGTGGCTTCTCTGTAAGGGCTTAGTAACAATATCTTGTTATTTCTTGTCAAACCAAGAAATAAACGCGTCAGGATTACGATGTCCCAGTTTATATGATGTCCCGTTCTTTCCCGAATTCAATCTAAATTCGTGACAGGCTGTGACTYTCAGACCTAACGGGACTGTCACAGTCACATTCAAGCAAAAAATGTGTAAAATAAATGGAGCGCTATTTGCCTTTGTTGTGTCTTTTACACCTCTGTGGGCCAAGGATCAGCGTGCGCAAGGCACCTTCTTYTTCWGTGGATTTTAAATGGYGGTTGGAAACTAACTTAAAGGTGCATTACCGCCACCAACTGGACTGGAGTGTGGACCAGATACAGGGAAGGTCTAAATCCTACCCAATAATCTGGTCTCCCTGAACTAAAGGGAACAGAATACATAATTAAATACCACATCCCCTGATGTTTYCCCCACTASTTCACTTGATCCTGGCTCTTCAASCCCATTACTCCTCAGATCTAATAACAATCGCTCCCTTTCACATGTTTCTGCCACTGAAATACAACATGTTCCACTGTCTCCATCTCCTCCTGACAATGATCACACCTCCCAGTCGGATGTTTCCCCACCACTTTCAACTTAATGTTTAGCCGTGTGTGTTCCAGTCTCAGCCTTGGGACTACACTTTCCTCCCTTCTCTCTCGGCCTGAGGACCCATCTCCTCCTGACAATGATCACACCTCCCAGTCGGATGTTTCCCCACCACTTTCAACTTAATGTTTAGCCGTGTGTGTTCCAGTCTCAGCCTTG
>NW_019945853.1:7357-18594 GCF_002910315.2 Salvelinus sp. IW2-2015 | reverse complement strand
TCTTCCCTTTCTCTCCCTGTTCCTGGATGTTATACAGGTGTCTTCCCTTTCTTCTCCTGTTCCTGGATGTTATACAGGGGTCTTCCCTTTCTTCTCTCTGTTCCTGGATGTTATACAGGTGTCTTCCTTTCTCTCCCTGTTCCTGGATGTTATACAGGTTGTCTTCCTTCTCTTCCCTGTTTCCTGGATCTTATACAGGTGTTTCCCTTTCTCTCCCTGTTCCTGGATCTTATACAGGTGTCTTCCCTTTCTCTCCCTGTTCCTGGATCTTATACAGGTGTCTTCCCTTTCTCTCTCTGTTCCTGGATCTTATACAGGTGTCCTCCCTTTCTCTCTCTGTTCCTGGATGTTATATAGGTGTCTTCCCTTTCTCTCCCTGTTCCTGGTCTTATACAGTGTCTTCCCTTTCTTCCCTGTTCCTGGATGTTATACAGGTGTCCTCCCTTTTCTCTCCCTGTTCTTTGGATCTTAATACAGGTGTCTTCCCTTCTCTCCCTGTTCCTGGATGTTAATCAGGTGTCTTCCCTTCTCTCCCTGTTCCTGGATGTTATACAGGTGTCTTCCCTTTCTCTCCCTGTTCCTGGATGTTATATCAGGTGTCTTCCCTTTTCTCCCTGTTCTGGATGTTATACCAGGGGTCTTCCCTTTTCATCTCCTGTTCCTGGATCTTATACAGGTGTCTTCCCTTCTCTCCCTGTTCCTGGATTTATAGCAGGTTTCTTTCCCTTTCTCTCTCTGTTCGGATGTTATACAAGGTGTCTTCCTTTCTCTCCCTTTCCTGGATCTTATACAGGTGTCTCCTTTCTCTCCCTGTTCCTGGATGTTATACACGGTGTCTTCCTTCTTTCTCTCCCTGTTCCTGGATGTTATACAGGTGTCTTCCCTTTCTCTCCTGTTCCTGGATGTTATACAGTGTCTTCCCTTTCTCTCCTGTTCGGATCGTATATACAGGTGTCTTCCCTTTCTCTCCCTGTTCCTGGATCGTTATACAGGTGTCTTCCCCTTTTCTCTCCGCTGTTCCTGGATCTTAATACAGGTGTCTCCCCTTTCTCTCCCTGTTCCTGGATCTTAATAAGGTGTCTTCCTTTCTCTCCCTGTTCCTGGATGCTTATACAGGTGTCTTCCCCTTTCTCTCCCTGTTCCTGGATCTTATACAGGTGGTCTTCCCCTTTCTCTCCCTGTTCCTGGATCTTATAGCCAGTGTCCTTCCCTTTCTCTCCCTGTTCCTGGATCTTATACAGGTGTCTTCCCCTTTCTCTCCCTGTTCCTGGATCTTATACAGGGGTCTTCCCTTTCTCTCCCTGTTCCACAACTCTGACCATTAGTTTTGAACCACTGTTCTTATTAACCCCTTGGCTTCTGCTTTACTTTACTGATTGACATTTCCATCTCAACATGCGGATGTTTTAAGAGGCTGCTTGGCAATAATATCCACTTCCTCATTCCCCTCTACTCCCACATGAACTGGTAGCCAGAGAAACATCCCAAATACCACAATCTGTCTCACCCTAGACAAGCACTGCAAGACCTCACACAATACATCCTGTCTGCTCTGAGACACACATGAATTTAAGCTCATCAGTGCTGCACATGAGTCAGAGCAGATGACTTGCACAAGGCACCCCTATCAGACTTAACATATGGACCCATGACATCACACATCCCTTCTGTAGCCTATAGATTTGTGGAATTTGTAGTTTTTCATGTGGAATTCTGTAGTTTTTCTATGACACCGTTGTCATGCTACCATCATGCTACGGTATTTCAATAATCCAGGATATTTTAACTATTCTGTTCTTGCCAGGGATATTACAATGACCAGCCCTCTTTCAATCGATCCAAAACATGAATCCTTTCCTCCCTTCTCCCTCTCTCCTTCCTTACCCTCCTCTCCTCCCCCTTTCCTCCCACTGTCCTCCCTTCTTCTCCCCCCTTCCATTTCCCTCTCCTCCTCCTTCCCCTCTCTTCCCCTCCTCCTTTTCTCCCCAGAGTCCCCATTGATCTAACAAGGATGGATTGGTGAGAGTCAAAGCAATCCTAACAGAGCTTCCACTTATCCAGCCACAGGTCAGTGATTATTGACCAGTATTAGAACAGAACAGGGCATGATTATCTGCTGGTCCCAGATCTGTTTGACTGTCTTGTCAAATCCTACATGACAATGACCACAGGAGTTGGCAAGACAGCACACAAACAGATCTGGGACCAGGCTACTGTGCTGCTGCTACTTCTGCTGCTTCCGGTCCCTCCTCTTCCCTTCCCTCAGGCTCTATGTCCCTATCATCAAGGAGAGAGGAAGGAAAGGAGGAAGGATGCATAAAGTATTAGAATGGGTCCTGAGCGGGCTGGTCCCTCTTCCTTCCCTGAGGCTTCAGTCCCTATCATCAAGGAGAGAGGAAGGAAAGGAGGAAGGATGCATAAAGTATTAGAATGTGTCCTGAGCTGCTGGTCCCTCTTCCCTTCCCTGAGGCTCTATGTCCCTATCATCAAGGAGAGAGGAAGGAAAGGAGGAAGGATGAATAAAGTATTAGAATGGGTCCTGAGCGGCTGGTCCCTCTTCCCTTCCCTCAGGCTCTTGTCCTATCATCAAGGAGAGAGGAAGGAAAGGAGGAAGGATGAATAAAGTATTAGAATGGGTCCTGAGCGGCTGGTCCCTCTTCCTTCCCTCAGGCTCTATGTCCCTATCATCAAGGAGAGAGGAAGGAAAGGAGGAAGGATGAATAAAAGTATAGAATGGGCCTGAGCGGCTGGTCCCTCTTCCCTTCCCTCAGGCTCTATGTCCCTATCATCAAGGAGAGAGGAAGGAAAGGAGGAAGGATGAATAAAGTATTAGAATGGGTCCTGAGCGGCTGGTCCCTCTTCCCTTCCCTCAGGCTCTATGTCCCTATCATCAAGGAGAGAGGAAGGAAAGGAGGAAGGATGAATAAAGTATTAGAATGTGTCCTGAGCGGCTTCCCCTTCCCTCAGGCTCTCAGAACAGCAGAACACAACGTCCAACAGCAGACATTTAGACAGGAATGTCATCTCTCAACAGAGCCTGACAAACAGAAAAACTCATTCCTGGAAACAAACATTTTGCAGTCTTTTTATTTATTTTATTTAACTAGGCAAGTCAGTAGAAACAAATTCTTATTTACAATGACGCCATTCGGAAGGCAAAAGTCCTCCTGCGGGGACGGGGGCTGGGATTAAAAAATACAAATATAGGACAAAACACACATCACGACAAGAGAGACTCCACAACACTACATAAAGAGAGACCTAAAACAACATAGCATGGCAGCAACACATGAAAACACAGCATGGTAGCAACACAACATGGCAGCAGCACAAAACATGGTACAAATATTATTTGTCACAGAAAACAACACAAAGGGCAAGGTCGAGACAACAACACATCAGGCGAAGCAGCCACAACAGTCAGAAGAGAGTCCATGATGGAGTCTTTGAATGAAGAGATGTGGAGACAAAACGGTCCAGAGACAGCGGATAACATCCAGGACTGTGTATGTCTGTGTATGCTGACAGGTGTCTATGTCTGTGTATGTCTGTGTATGCTGACTGTATGTCTGTGTATGCTGACTGTGCTATGTCTGTGTATGCTGACTGTGTCTATGTCTGTGTATGCTGACTGTGTCTATGTCTGTGTATGCTGACTGTGTCTATGTCTGTGTATGCTGACGTGTCTATGTCTGTGTATGCTGACTGTATGTCTGTGTATGCTGACTGTGTCTATGTCTGTGTATGCTGACTGTGTCATGTCTGTTGATGCTGACTGTATGTCTGTGTATGCTGACGGTGTCTATGTCTGTGTATGCTGACTGTGTCTATGTCTGTGTATGCTGATGTATGTCTGTGTATGCTTGACGTTGTGTCTGCTGTTATGCTGACTGTGGTCTATGTCTGTGTATGCTGACTGTATGTCTGTGTATGCTGACTGTGTCTATGTCTGTGTATGCTGACTGTGTCTATGTCTGTGTATGCTGAGCTGTGTCTATGTCTGTGTATGCTGACTGTGTCTATGTCTGTGTATGCTACTGTGTCTATGTCTGTGTATGCTGACTGTGTCTATGTCTGTGTATGCTGACTGTGTCTATGTCGTGTATGCTGACTGTTCTATGTCTGTGATGCTGACTGTGTCTATGTCTGTGTATGCTGACTGTGTCTATGTCTGGTATGCTGACTGTATGTCTGTGTATGCTGATGTATGTCTGTGTATGCTGACTGTGTCTATGTCTGTGTATGCTGACTGTATGTCTGTGTATGTCTGTGTATGTTGACTGTGTCTATGTCTGTGTATGTCTGTGGATGCTGACTGTGTTTGTCTGTGTGAACTCATGCTCCACAACACGCGAGACACACACTAAGAAGGCATAGTGATTGATCGACCATAGTGAGGGCATAGTGATTGTATCGACCATAGTGAGGCATAGTGATTGTATCGGACCATAGTGAGGCATAGTGATTGTATCGACCATAGTGAGGCATAGTGATTGTATCGACCATAGTGAGGCATAGTGAGTGTATCGACCATAGCGAGGCATAGTGAGTGTATCGACCATAGTGAGGCATAGTGATTGTATTGACCATAGTGAGGCATAGTGATTGTATCGACCATAGTGAGGCATTATAAATGTTATGTGGTTTTAGAAAATACTGAGGTAGATGAATGCAATATCATCACTGTTGTTGCAGATATTCCATGTACAGGTTTATCCATCTCCTAGGCTGATTGAAAATCAGAATTTGTTCTTAACTGACTTGCCTAGTTAAATAAAGGTAAAATACAAAAATATTTTTAAAAATCTATATGACTGATAACAGGGATGAGGTGATATGAGGTTATATAACTCAGTGTTTGAAATATAAAGGATAGTCACACATTCTAGGAGCTCAGATGCAAAAATGTAATGTCCTACGTTCGGACAGGCAAGCTGTCTTCATCAGGGTATAATGACAAACACTGCGGGGTGACTCGTTTATATAGTGTCAAAAGACACACACAGGTGTCTGTAATCATGGCCGGGTGTGGCCTGATATCATTGGTTAATTCGCATATATTAAAATAGCATACAAAAAACATAAATGGCTAGTACGATCATAGATACAATTTGGCTACATAAGCCTACAAACATTTACAATGGCAACATCACAATAATCACAAGAATGGCTTCAGATCAAAGACTACGTTGAGACCGAAGGGAGCAAGGGTCTTTAAAGATCCAGGCAGCCTCTCGTTTTAACAATAAATGATCGAGGTCACCTCCTCTCCATGGAGGGTGACATGTTCGATGCCAATATAACGTAGACGAAATCGAGTGATTTGCTTCCAAAAAGTGAGCCGCAACTGGATACGTCGAGTTTTTGCACCTAATGGTGCTACGATGCTACGAGATTCGTACTTTTAAATCGCGCGTTGTTTTACCCACATAATTTTTACCACAAGGACAAGTTATAAGATAAATAACTGCCTTAGTGAAGCACGTGATAACACCTTTGATTGGGATCTGTTTCCCTGTTTGAAGGATCTACATTTATAAGTGCCATTGCGTTGAGCACAGCCATTACACTTGTAGTTTCCATCCAGTAGGGGCGCAAATAGACGTTGTGTAGGGATATCTTGGAGTGGTAAATTAGAGTTCACCAATTGATCTCTGAGATTTCTGCCCCGCGAGAATACGACCAAGGGAAGGTCCGAAAACACATGACCGATACTGTTATCGGATCTTAGAATGTGCCGATGTTGTGAACGATTCCCTTAATTTATTCAGAGCGCTTTGAATAGCGGGTAGTTAGAACGCAAGAAAGCTTATTTTTGCGGGACTGACCTTAAAAAAGGTCATGTCTCGTTTTGTTTTACATTTTTCAATGGCAGCATTAATCTGACCATTTTGTACCCCCTCTCCTTGAATTTCTTCTCGTCTCAGCCATATTTCTGTCGAAATATGATAGTTTTTTGCAATTCTTTTGATTTGACAGAAATTGGCTGCAGGGCAAACTGTTTTTCAACGGACGTGTCAGCCGTCAACAAACTGTTAGGATCAGTAGGTTTCCTGTATAGATCAGTTTATAGACATATATCTTCACACAAGATCAGATCAAGGAAACTGATTTGACGTGTATCGATGCGTGTAAATCTCAGATGCTCCAAACAGGAGTTCTGAAAAGCATGGAACACCTAGAGCTGTTTTGCATCACCCCTCCATAGACACATATATCAATGTACCGTTTCCACATAATGATAGGCAAGAAAACATAACTCAGTGTACATTACAGGTATATACAGTGTACCATCTATAGGTTATATAACTCAGTGTTACCATCTATAGTTATATAACTCAGTGTTACCATCTATAGGTTATATAACTCAGTTTACCATCTATTAGGTTATATAACAGTGTTACCATCTATAGGTATATACATCAGTGTTACCATCTATAGGTTATATAACAGTGTTACCATCTATAGGTTATATAACTCAGTGTTACCATCTATAGGTTATATAACTCAGTGTTACCATCTATAGGTTATATACAGTGTTACCATCTATAGGTATTAACTCAGTTACATCTAAGGTTATTAACAGTGTTACCATCTATAGGTTATATAACAGTGTTACCATCTATAGGTTATATAACTCAGTGTTCCATCTATAGGTTATATAACTCAGTGTACCATCTAAGGTTATATACTCAGTGTTACCATCTATAGGTTATATAACTCAGTGTTACCATCTATAGGTTATATAACAGTGTTACCATCTATAGGTTATATAACTCAGTGTTACCATCTATAGGTTATATAACAGTGTTACCATCTATAGGTTATATAACTCAGTGTTACCATCTATAGGTTATATAACTCAGTGTTACCATCTATAGGTTTTATAACTCAGTGTTACCATCTATAGGTTATATAACTCAGTGTTACCATCTATAGGTTATATAACTCAGTGTTACCATCTATAGGTTATATAACAGTGTTACCATCTATAGGTTATATAATCAGTGTTACCATCTATAGAGTTATATAACTCAGTGTTACCATCTATAGGTTATATAACAGTGTTACCATCTATAGGTTATATAACAGTGTTACCATCTATAGGTTATATAACAGTGTTACCATCTATAGGTTATATAATCAGTGTTACCATCTATAGGTTATATAACTCAGTGTTACCATCTATAGGTTATATAACTCAGTGTTACCATCTATAGGTTATATAACTCAGTGTTACCATCTATAGGTTATATAACAGTGTTACCATCTATAGGTTATATAACAGTGTTACCATCTATAGATTATATAACAGTGTTACCATCTATAGGTTATATAACAGTTACCATCTATAGGTTATATAACAGTGTTACCATCTATAGATTATATAAGTGTTACCATCTATAGGTTATATAACAGTGTTACCATCTATAGGTTATATAACAGTGTACCAAACAGTAGTCAATATAGGATCTTCATCTAGAATCTGGTTCCTCCCTTCCTGAGTTCCTCCTTGCTTGCCTGTCACCTAGACATGTTATCAATGAAATTAACTCCTGGACTCCAAATGATTTGAGATATAGGTCATTATTTTGCAGTTGTAAAAAGACCTATAACGATAGAATTTGGTTTATAAACCACAGATATAGTGCAGATCTAGGATCAGATTTAACTAACCCCAAATGAACCATTTTGAGTCAAGTCGATGGTAATGAGTTGACATGGGACCTGATCCTAGATAAGCAGACGCTTTATGAACTCCCTGACCTGAGACCAGTGCTTAAAGGCAACCAGGAGCACCCTTCCACTTGTTCTTGTCAGTTCAGGAAGTCTGTGAAAGGAGAGAGAGAGGACCTCTCTGTCAGCTAACCGATGAATGTTGCACCATACTGTCGCCACACACACACAGCTGTTGGTGACATGTGTGTTGCAAGTGTCGTCTGCTGCACTGAGCAGAAGAGAAGGGTCATGTGACGGCCTCAAGTCACCACACACCTTCTCAACCGCCCACACTCCTGCACCAGACTCCTGCATGACCAGCACACCACTCCTCCTGTGTAGTCCCTCTACCACAGTAACCATGGAAAAGGGGAGGTTTCCAGGGAGTAAATCGGGTTGTGAAGTGTAACCTTTTCACGGTTGATATCCTGGGGCAGCGATTGTCTCCTTCTCATCCAGAATCAAGAAACATACTGAACGTGTTCTCGTCTTGCTCTGCTGTAGGACATCGTTTACTTGTAAAACTAACTTCAAAATGAACACTGAAAAGTAATACAGACCTGCATTAGATGGCTGTGAYAAATCAGACAAACTGCCACGGGATGAACAATATAAAACACAATTCCGTTCAAAGAAAAGAGTAGTACTATTGATTACAACTTTGAAGAACACTGATTATTTTATTGAATATTGAAAACATTTACACACATCATGAATGAAAATGTACAGTCCTGTCTTTCCTGCTATACAATGACCATATGGCAAAGATGTACAGATGGAGACACATAAAAGACGACCCACTGCACAGTCATCAGAAAGTTAKTCCTCTGGAAGTACTGCATAATGTATCTCCAAGAGGCTCCACTGTTTTTTGGGTCATTCCACGAAATGAGGGCCTTTTGCATCCCTTTGATATTTCAGGTAAAAATTGAGCACCGATATTGAATTTGAAAAGCCTGTTATATTACATTTAGTGCCATTTAATATAGACCACATGGAGAATTCAATAAATCTGATTTAATAGGAATAGACTTCAGCATTTTGAGATGTCCCTCCGTGCACCCTCTCCGACTTCTASGAAGATTAYCCCCCTTTAATCCCAACATTTCTCCATCATTGTAAAGCCCTAGTTATTGTGATTAGTGATTCAGTCCCTCATTTTAAGGTCAACCCTGTTAAGTGAATTGAACTCTCATTTTAATATGGTGAAAAATATAAATATTTCTTCCAAAAGAAACACTGAACATCTTGTAGTCAAATCATAGTGTCAAAACAGGCGAGCTGCTTCTATTCTTTTTGGCCATTTTCTGGTGTTTTGTGGAGTAAAACCGAGKGGGTCGAGCGTAACAAATCAACCCTGTTACCTACAGATAGACAGGCTAAAAATGTTTTATCAATTAAAAATGTTTTGGGAAGCTTGCCTCCTCCCTCTGTTGCACATACAAGTAACGAGTTTCCATCCCCTGTCACAAGGGGATTCATGGCTGATTTAAGATGAAATCGTCAACCCTGTTGCGGTCAACCCTGTTACATTATTTGGCACTTACTATAGTAATTTTCGTCTTTAACGTGTTGCGATGGGGAAACAATAAGTTGAACATGTACTCTTTATGACAGAATGTTAAAAATTAGGTGAAATCAAATGTTTTCAAAGGCATCGAATTAGTAGAACCACCCTTTAGTTAATGCTTTAATCCTGGGTCCCTGTCTTACATTATGGCTCGATTATAACGGCAACGGAGTTGGCAAGAGCACAAACAGATCTGGGATCAGGCTATAGAAGGAGACAACAGAATCTGAGAGCAGGCTATTAGAAGGAGAACAACAGATCTGAGAGCAGGCTATAGAAGGAGACAACAGATCTGAGAGCAGGCTATAGAAAGGAGACAACAGATCTGAGAGCAGCTAATAGAAGGAGACAACAGATCTGAGAGCAGGCTATAGAAGGAGACAACAGATCTGAGAGCAGGCTATAGAAGGAGACAACAGATCTGAGAGCAGGCTATAGAAGGAGACACAACAGATCTGAGAGCAGGCTATAAAAGGAGACAACAGATATGAGAGCAGGCAATAGATCAGTGGAGGCTGCTGACGGGAGGACGGCTTCATAATAATGGCTGGAATGGAGTAAATGGAACGGCATCAAAACACCTGGAAACCATGGAAAACCACGTATTTGAATACCATCCATTCCCAGCCATTATTAGAAGCCGTCTCCCCTCAGCAGCCTCCACTGATATAGATGCTTGATCAGAGAGGACTTCCCCCTCTCTCTCTCTCTCTCTCCCTCCCCTCTCTCCTCCCCTCTCTCCCTCCTCAACAACAGGTGCATGTCCAGAGTCTTTCTCTGAGTTCCGGTGGGCACCCCTAATTCCCCTGTTCCACCCCCCCTCTTCCATCCCATATTCCATCCTCTTCTCACCCTGCTCTCTCAACAGGTGCATGTCCAGAAGTCTTTCTCTGAGTTCTTGGTGGGCACCCTAAATTCCCCTCCTTCCATCCCATGTCCCATCCCTCTTCTCCCCTGCCTCTCTCAACAGGTGCATGTTCCAGAAGTCTTTATGAGGGTTCTTCTTGGCTGGCAGTCTGAATGAAGCTGTCCCTGTATAGGAACCCACAATACGACCCACAATACGACCCAGACACTCCTGTGTTGTTGAGAACCGGGGGAGGGGGTCTGGTCTGTCTCTTCAGCCTGGAGGCCAGGGCCATGAACACGTCCTCCACGCTGTCCTGATGCCCCCTCCCGGTTCTCCTTCTCCAGGGGGGCTTTTAGCAGACGTTTCAAACAGAATCATCCCGTGGGCCGCTGCAAACTTCTGGGCCTGATCCCGTGTCACCTGACCTTCGACATTGATGGAGCTGGGGTCACAGCTACAGGTGTCACGGAGGTCGCTTTTGTTTACCCACGAGGAACCTGCAGAGGGGGAGACATACGGAGAGTTTAAAACGTTACAGGTTACAACCCGAAAAGGCAATGTTGACCACTACAGAGTATTCAAAAACAATGTGTTACTGTGTGTTGTTATTGTGTGTTGTTTGAGGTGTGGTGTAACACAGCTGCCCAATGCGGACACAATGCAGCTTTTCTGAATCTGATCCTGGCGATAGAGCTAGTTTCCTCTGGGCCTCCACGTGGAACTGATCAAGTGTAAAGGGGGCAGATTTAACAAAAAAAGGACAAATGGAATTGGCTTCTAATATGACTGACTAACCTGGTTATCTCCTGTCCCAGTGAGTACCGTCTACACTCCTCTATCCAGGCTGGCAGGCCTCTGAAGCTGTCTGGTCTGGTGACGTCATAAATGAAGAGAAAACAGCAATGAACGTTCCCGATAGTACTGCTGGACCATAGACTTCCTGAAACGCTCCTGACCCGCCGTGTCCCATAGCTGGAGCTGGAGGGAGAGAGATGGTTGGGAGGTGAACTATTCTACATGTGAGAGAAGGGGTTTTAGAGATGGAGAAAGAAGGAGGAAGCAGACAGAGAGAGGGAGGGGCCTTTTCTCAAAATGAAA
>NW_019945853.1:0-7126 GCF_002910315.2 Salvelinus sp. IW2-2015 | reverse complement strand
ACGAGAACGCACGAACAGGGAAAAAATAGCCTACATGAAATGAACAAACCGTAACAGTCCCGTATGGTGCGACAAACACTGACACAGGAGACAACCACCCACAAACAAACACTGTGAACAGCCTACCTAAATATGACTCTTAATCAGAGGAACGCAAAACACCTGCCTCTAATTAAGAGCCATACCAGGCAACCCTAAACCAACATAGAAACAGATAACATAGAATGCCCACCCAAACTCACGTCCTGACCAACTAACACACAAAACTAAACAGAAAACAGGTCAGGAACGTGACAGTAGGCCTAACACATACTGTACATTAATGTAACCAAATGATGGGGGTTAACGGTAAATGTACTACTGGGGACATTTGCAACGGGGAATTTATAAAAAGAAACAATCAAAGGGCAAACAATTAACACAATAAAACAATGAATGCACAAGAATTGGCGGGAGACAGCTCAGCGCATCAATAGCCTATTAGGCATATAGACCGACATGCTTGTGATTTGAAACAATACACAGCTTTAAAAGAAGCTAATGATCCTCTGTGTCAAAGTCTTACTCTCTGGTGATGTATTTTGAATGATTTAATGTATCTATGTGTAGACAGGAGTAGGCTAATAATCAAATTTTGCCAAATGTATTTCTATTTATTTTATGCTGCAGTGACTAGGCTACTGTTACCGAATATTGTCCTATGCTTACTCATATTAAATACTGTAGCGAGCCTGGTTATAAGTGCAGATACTGTCTCTGCCACTTGAGCATGCCTTTGTGGCAGAGTCTATTTCCGCGGGGCTATGGGCCAGAAGGTTGAGGGTTCGCGTCTGTCATTACAATCCAGTGCTTTTTATTCTCATAGGCTTCGAGGGCAAATGTATGGTTCATATAAAATGACATCTAGGCCTGTTTATTTTTATGAGAAGCAATGCTTGTGAAGTGGGCAGCAAATTCTAACCATGAGCCTTTTACAATGATTGTTCACACACTTGGCCACTTCATAGGTGGGTTAGCTGAAAATGTCACGATACCAATGCGCACTCTCTTCAAAATGTTGTGATTCTGATTGGCCAGATAGCTACCAACAATGACAAGGAACTGTCATGTTGGGAATCGTAAGTGACTCGTTTCAGCTAGTTTCTGCCTTGTTCAAATGTTCACATACTAGTCGGAACTAGGAAACTCTGACATTTCGACTTGCTGATTCATTGAACGCGGCACATGTAGAACTACATCCAGTCAGCAAGTTGAACTTGGCTAGCACATGAATGTGGCATTTATCTTGTTCTTGATACCATGTCTTGTTTTGAGGTGTTTTGACTGATTTCATGTCGATGCTAATATGCATAGCCGCMGGAAGTAGAGGTGCAGCACCTGAAAAATCGTAATAAAAAAAAGTATTCATAAAAAATACAAATTATATATTTTTTTTATTTCTTTCACCAAAGTAGTGCACTGGGCCTTTACTACTCCTGCATTAGCGACATCCCCACCCCCAAACAGCTTCCCGCGGCTATACCAATATGGCTCAATTTTCACTAGCTAGCTAATTAACAACTGTAAGATGTATTTGAGACAAATGCTCATTGTGCAAATGTATCTATGTTTTCAATAAACATTGGAGACAAAATATAGTTTACATATTATCAACAATCTAAGCCAAGCCCGTCTGTTTTGCCTCATAATTGCACACGCGTTGGATTTGTTGCTAAACAAATATATCGGTTTAAAATTTAGCCACGGCTGACATGATTGCGAGGTCGAGTATGGTTTTGAATTCCACTGCGACTAGTGATGGGTCGTTCGCAAATGAGTCGGCTCAAAGAGCCTTGTAGGTGGGAGCCGGCTTGCATATCAGAAGAGCCGGATCTATTTATAAAAAAAATATATAAAAAATAAGAACAATCAAAATATTTAAATGAATAGAATTAACTAATTCAAAGAACGAAAAATAAATAAAATAATATAMGCCTAAATGCTCAAGCGCACACACATTTGTTCTGACTGTCTGCTCAGACTAACAGCCTCACCTGTTGTTCCTGTCAATCAGACARGCAGTGTCAACCAATGAACCAAAGATGCTTGAGGGAGGGCCGAGCCAACTCACTCACAGTCACACACTTAGCAGCTGAGGAGAGAGAGGAAGGTCAGCTGTGAAAACAACAGCTGGAAAATGAGTCGGAAGCACAGTAGCATTTGGATGCATTTTAATAATGTAGACAATGTTAGAGCACAGCGTAGAATTTGCCAAAACAAAATCTCATATAATGCCGGTTCTACGCACAACCTACACCGGCATATGCAAACTGTGCACCCAAATGTGAAGCTAGCTGTAGCGGAGCTTTGAGAAACTAGCGGGCCTGCTAGTGATAGTGGTGGAGCCAGCACCTCCACACGTGGAGATGTATCCACTCAGTCAAGTAGGCCTACTCCGCGACCCACAGCAATGCAGTCTTCTATGGACCAGTTTATGCCAAAGTCTATGTCTGTAGCAAAACAAGGCCAAATTGATATTGCATTGGCTAAAATGATTGCCACCGATTTCCAGCCATTTTCGATCATGGAGGACAGAGGTTTTAGAAATTATAGCAATAGTCTAAATCCAATGTACACAATTCCAAGCAGGAAACCCCTTTCAAAATCACTTATTCTACAACTGTACAAGAGCACACAGGCTTCAGCGCGGGAAAGAGTCCAAAAAGCTACTGCAGTTTGCCTTACCACTGACTGCTGGACATCAAGGGTAACCACTTCTTACATGTCGGTTACATGTCACTTCATTGAAGATTTTTCGATGTCTAGCTGTCTTCTGGACTGCTTTGAGTTCAGCAACAGACACACCACAGAGAACTTGGCAGAGGAACTGTTGAGAGTGGCCAGAGAATGGCAAGTAGATGGAAAAGTGGTCTGTTGTGTTAGCGACAGTGCAGCTAACATAACCAAAGCCATAAACATTTTAAAATGGACCCATCATCCATGTCTTGCCCACACAATCAACCTGATGGTAAGAGATGCTCTGAAGGTGATAAGGCCCACTATGGACTAAGTGAAAGCAGCTGTGGAATACTTCCACAGGAGCACAGTAGGTGCTGAAAAACTCAAGTCTACACAATGCCAGATGGGGATGCCTGAGCTGAGACCTAAACAAGACTGCACTACAAGGTGGAATTCAGCATTTTATATGTTGAAGCGGTTTCTTGAGTCAAAGGATGCCATCATCTCTACCCTGGCCATTGTCAATGCACCTGTTGATGCTCTGACCCAAGAGGAATGGGAGGTGGTGGAGGAGGTGTGCAGAGTCCTGGAACCCTTTGACAAGGTCACTGTGGAGATCAGTGGAGAGAGGTACAGTAAGCAGTTATTACTACATCATTATTTAATCCAGTATTATATATGTATATGAGCAGTAGATGAGAATGTAGTATCAGTAGACAAAACATGAACCTGAACTAATAAGTTACTGTTCTCTCTTTTCAGCTATGTGACAGCCTCAAAAATGATACTCCTGTGTAAGGGTCTGCAGCAAATCACAGCCAGCCACCAGAGAGAAGCAAATGTAACCACAGGACGTGACAGAGTTGATGGACACCCTATGTTCCTCAATGGACAGAAAGTTCCACAGAATGGCTATCAGAAACCGCTGCACTTGACCACAGGTTTAAGAAGTTAGCCTTCAGTGATGCCAGAGCGATTGATGAGGCTCTTCAAAGAATAACCTCAGCAGCAGGGTCAGGCACCAGGGCAACAGGAAGAAGAGGGAGCAGATGGAGCAGAAGCACCAGCAGTAGTGCCACAAATGTCTGCTGTTTAGATGCTGTTTGACGAGAGAGCAACTGGGGATGCAGCACGAAGGAATCTCTCAGCAGATGCCATAATGGAGGTCCGATCCTATTTGGACGAGGAGAGGGGACCCGAGGACAGTGTGTTGCTGCATGATAGGCTACTGCGTTGCTCTCTGGGAGCAGTAGTTTAGACCAAGGTTTCCCGAACTCGATCCTGGGCCCCCCCCTGGGTGCACGTTTAGATTTTTAACCTGATTCAAATAACCAAGTCATCATCAAGCTTTGATGATTTGAATCACTGTGTAGTGCTGGGGCCAAAACCAAAACGTGCACAGGGGACCCTGGTTTAGACTGGCTGAACCAGTCCATTACATACTGAGCCTGTGCTGTGCTCTCCTTGTGAAACTGCCTGCTTGACTTTTTATAGGGGGTCCATAGTCTGCCAGTCTAGGCCTAATAGCCCACTGAGAACCATAGCAGTTATTAGATAGATACCAACATTTGTATCAGTAGCCTACAACACACAGGAGGTTGGCGGCATCTTAATTGGGGAGGATGGGCTCGTGGTAATGGCTGGAGAGGAGTTGGTAGAATGGTTTCAAACACATCAAACATACAGAAACCACGTTTGACTCTGTTCCATTAATACCATTCCAGCCATTACAATGAGCACGTCCTCCAATAGCTCCTCCCACTAACTCATTCTGCTACAGCACCAGTGCTCCCCACCAAAATGTATTTCATTCACAATTCATGGACATTGCAAGGTAATGACCTGAGGGGCATGTGGTTAAGCAATTAGTCTGGTCTTCTGTGGGGATGTAAACAAGGGAGAAAGCACAGGAGGTTGGCGCCACCTTAATTGGGGAGGAGCGGAGTCAGTGGAATGGTATCAAATGCACCAAACACATGGTTTCCATGGTTTCCATGTGTTTGACATCATTCCGTTCACTCCATTCTGGCCAATATTGTGAGTCGTTCTCCCCTCAGCAGCCTCCACTGGGAGAAAGTGAAACATCTCTTTCACATCGTCTTTGACCTCCTAAAGTCCCCCTACCACACCCTCTCATTGGTGCTTATGAGTCAGCATTCAGAGAGCTTACTGCAGCTCCACATTTCAACATATCATTGAATCAGTAGGAGATTAACTTTGTTAAGGAACACACTTACACACACTAACTGTTTGTACTGTATGTTGGTGCAGGTATCTAGTGTGGAGGTTGTCCTACATGGACAGGATTCAGGAGGGGAACCCGCTGCTCAATGCTATGGTGCAGCACAGGTAAATACAAGTCTAGACTGGTTGAATAACATATGGTTACAAATCTCATCTCACCAAATCATCTCACCAGACCAGCCTTTTCCAAACCTCTCCTCGACCCCCAGACATTTCACAATGTTGTTGTAGCCCTGAACTAGCACACCTGTTTTAAATGGTCAAAGGATTTATGATTAGTTGACAAGTTGAATCAGGTATGCAAATTCTGGAAAAGTTTAAATACATGGCTGGGGGTCCCAGATGCACACGGTGTACCCTGTATACGTGTACCCTGTAGATGTGTACCCTGTAGATGTGTACCCTGTGTATGTGTACCATGTAGATGTGTACCCTGTGTATGTGTACCCTGTGTATGTGTACCCTGTAGATGTGTACCCGGTGTATGTGTACCCGGTGTATGTGTACCCTGTGTATGTGTACCCTGTAGAAGAGAGATTTTTAAACCATACATTTCCATTCAAGTAAGAAGGTGTGTTTAAACCATACATTTCCATTCAGTGAAAGTGTTTTAAAACCATACATTTCCATTCCAGTGAAAGGTGTTTAAACCATACATTTCCATTCAGTAAAGGGGTTTAAACATACATTTCCATTCAGTGAAAGGTGTTTGAACCATACATTTCCATTCAGTAAAGGGTTTAAACCATACATTTCCATTCAGTGAAAGGTGTTTGAACCATACATTTCCATTCAGTGAAAGGTGTTTAAACCATACATTTCCATTCAGTGAAAGGTGTTTAAACCATACATTTCCATTCAGTGAAGGTGTTTAAACCATACATTTCCATTCAGTGAAAGTGTTTAAACATACATTTCCATTCATGAAAAGGTGTTTAAACCATACATTTCCATTAGTGAAAGGTGTTTGAACCATACATTTCCATTCAGTGAAAGGTGGTTAAACCATACATTTCCATCAGTAAAGGTGTTTGAACCATACATTTCCATTCAGTAAAAGGTGTTTGAACCATACATTTCCATCAGTGAAAGGTGTTTAACCATACATTTCCATCAGTAAAAGGTTTTGAACCATACATTTCCATTCAGTGAAAGGTGTTTGAACCATACATTTAAATTCAGTGAAAGGTGTTTAAACCATCATATTTCCTATTGGGATAAGATCTGAATTGTGTGTGTGTGAGAGAGAGTGAGATTCTGAGCGCACGGCTTGAGGTAGAATTTGCCCTAACACACATCCCTGTATCAACAATTAGGGACACATTTTCCTCCTCCCTGCTTTAGCACAGACTTGGATCAGATTATCCTATCTACAATTCTACCCTTCACCCATTAAAAATGCAAAGGGAAACCTCTACCTCCTCCTTCCTCAGAGCCAGTGGCATCTCCAGGTCGTAGGTCAGAGTAGAGCTGATCTAGGATCCGTTTTACCTTTTAGATCATAATTAATAAGAAGTCATGCTCATGGGGGACTGATCCTAGATCAGCACTTTCTACTATTGAGTTGCTTTATGGATATGGGCCCGGGCAGGCGGCTCCAGGGTCTTCCAGCCTCCGAAGGTCTTTCCCAGGTAGAAGCCTCTGGCCAGGGGCAGGCGGTCCTGGTGCTTCCCAGACACCAGGACGGAGGAAGGAGGAAGGAAGGAAGGAGGAAGGAAGGAAGGAAGGAAGGAGGAAGGAAGGAAGGAGGAGGAAGGAAGGAAGGAAGGAGGGGAGGGAGGGAGGGAGGAAGGAAGGAGGGAAGGAGGAAGGAAGGAAGGAAGGAGGAAGGAAGGAAGGAAGGAAGGAAGGAAGGAGGAAGGAAGGAAGGAAGGAAGGAAGAAGGAAGGAAGGAAGGAAGGAAGGAAGGAGGAAGGAGGAAGGAAAGGAAGAGATGTAAAAGATCTTTGGGTGTGTTTATTAATGAATTTATTAATTCATGTGTTACACATGTACGGGTATACATATTCATGTACACATATACAGGGTACACCATCTAACAGGGCACAATTACACGGGTATAACACATACACGGGGTACACATCTACATGGTACACATACACAGGGTACACATCTACAGGGTACACATACACAGGGTACACATCACACCGGGTACACATGCACC
>NW_019945852.1:24434-38456 GCF_002910315.2 Salvelinus sp. IW2-2015 | reverse complement strand
GATTTATTTAGTCGAGCAGTAGCAAAACAATTCATTTTATTGGTGTACAAGACACCGGTCTGATTGGCGCCTGGTCTGATTGGACTGATCCATTGTGGAGGCCGTGGGGATGGAACAGTCCATCACTAAGACATGTGCTACTGAAATTCTATATGGTTATATTACATAAGAACAATGGTGCAACACTAATAAAAATATTATTTTATAACATACGCTTTCTCCCGTATTGGATAGCGGTCACTGTCCAGAGTTCTGAAACATCAACTACATCATGTTGAATTGAGCCTTTTCCTGGACCATGTTGCTATGTGGATAATAGCAGAGTTAACCAGCATGTTGAATTGAGCCTTTTCCTGGACCATGTTGCTATGTGGATAATAGCAGAGTTAACCAGCATGTTGAATTGAGCCTTTTCCTAGACCATGTTGCTATGTGGATAATAGCAGAGTTAACCAGCATATTAGTGTTGAGAACAATGCGGCGGAGACAGCAGTGGAGTGAGGAGACGAGGAAACAGCCCTTGCCTTAATTGTCTAAGGAAAGTGAGGAGCGAGGAAACCAACTTAATTAGGTCTATAATCAATAGCCTAAATGTGCCAGGCTTTATAAATCCTCCATATCTACAGAACACTGRTCCTGCTTCATTTTTTCTCCCCAATTTCGATCTTGTCTCATCGCTGGAACTCCCCAACGGCTCGGGAGGCGAAGGTCGAGTCATTCGTCCTCCAAAACATGACCCGCCATCGAGTTCATTTGTCACSTCCTCTGCATCCATTTTGCTGTTACATGTGTTCGGCGTTTGTTATAACCAATTTGTTGATGTGATTATGATATGCTATAGATCATGACCTATTGATCACGTGCATGCTTATGCATACATGTGTCACGTAAAAAGAGCAAGCGTTGAGGGAATCGGGAATGTTTTCCCAAAACAAATTACGGATTTTGRTAACAGAACTTTTCAGTCAGAAATGGCTGTAATTATGTTGCAGCTTCAGCAACATGGACAGCGTGATAAAGACTGTTGATGTTCTGTGGTGGTCACCGCACCAGGGATGAGAGAGAGACAATGGTGCTAGTCACAGTCACTCGCTGTAGTTTGTTTTAACACAGCAAGTCTGAGCACAATCAAATCAACTGCGGTCGGACTCCCTCTACTCATTTGTGTGTCTTAATTATTTCATCAAACAGTGCGCTTAAAGCATCAGACAAGCTCAGTGCATATAGTTGATTTAAAACACATAGGATGTTGGAAAAATACATGTCTTAAAATTTAGACCAATCGATTGGTCGAAAGAACAGACGACTCTCGGTCGACCAAGATTTTTGATAATGGACGGCCCATGTCGCAAGAATCTCTACACAATTCATGGAAGCTGAAAATGTCCCAGTTCTTCCATGGCCTGCATACTCACCAGACATGTCACTCATTGAGCACGTTTGGGATTCTCTGGATCGACGTGTATGACAGCGTGTTCCAGTTCCCGCCCATATCCAGCAACTTCGCACAACCATTAAAGAGGAGTGGGACAACATTCCACAATCAACAGCCCGATCAAATCTATGCAAAGGAGATGTGTCGTGCTGCATGAGGCAAATAAATGGTGGTCACATCAGATACTGACTGGTTCTTATTCACACCCCTACCTTTTTGTGTTTTTAGAGGTATCTGTGACCAACAGATGCATATCTGTATTCCTCAGTCATGTGAAATCCTTAGATTAGGTCCTCATTTATTTATTGAAATTGCCTGATTTCCCTATATGAACTGTAACTCGTAAAAATACAAAAAGTTGCGTTTATATTTGTGTTCAGTGTAGAACCATGTGCAATAGGTTTTTGACGTTTTTGTTAGTAAGCGGTTGTTCTCTGAATGGCCAAGCAAAGTATTGTATTGTGATTTGTATTCCTGCTGGTCAATGTCCAGTGTAACGTTACGTATGATTATCTTCAGCAGTTCAGCATGGAGTAATGCATCCAAGCAAGATGTAAACATGAACTGTGCATTTAGCAAGGCTTCCTTAGAACGAAACCACAGACAATTTCTTTGACGAAAGTGTAAATATAATATATGTGACATTGGACTTGCTACTAGCTAGTACGTTAGTACGTTCGCAAAACTTTAAGTTAGCAAGCCATGTAGCTTCCTAAGTAATGTTTAACTAGGAAGTGCAGTAGCTAGCCTACCCCCCTTCTGTCAAGTTAGTTTGTTAGCAGGATAGCTAGCTTATTAGCTAAACTAGCTTAGTTAGCTTTCACTGTAGTTGTTTACTCGAACAGGCTCTGTCAGCTTATGGATGTTTAGCTAGGTAACGACGAAGACGTTATAACCGTAACTATAACGGCGAATAACCTCCAACAGTTATTGCAATGATGAGATAGCAAGTGAATACGTTTGAAAAGAGGAAATAATACAACTTACCATAACGTTGCACTGTTGTCTTGATCAGTTTTTTCTAGACAGTGTTTTCCGCTAGTTACCATAGCCACAAAGTCAAAATTGGCTATATCATAAAATCTTATAAAAACAAAAATGTGATTTTGGGGATTAATTTAGGGTTAGGTTTAGGAGTGTGGTTACGGTTAGGTTTATAATCACATTTGAAGAAGATATATTTTAGAAACAGTCGGGGTTTATGACTGTGGTAACTAGTGACGACCCTTAGTCAGCTGACTCCTGATTCCCGGAAGAACTCAAGGGGGCGTATTTGTTCAAAATGGCAAAGCTTTATCAACAATGTAGAATCAACCCGATTATTCTAAACAACAACAGTTGCTACGTGAGGCTTATTTGATCGATTAGAAGTTTCGTAATAGTTAGGTTGTTATGAATTTACTGTACTGAAACAGCAGGGAGCAGGTCTCGAACCGTCGACCTTATAGCCCGAAGTCCAGCGCGCTATTGACTGCCGCAAAAGCATGCTCGAGCGGCAGAGTCGATATCCGCGCGTATAAACCCAGGGTCGTTAGGGTACTAACATAAGTGGACGACATTTCCGCCACTTTGTAAAAATCTAGTTGTGCTTGTTTTCTTAATAAGATACAGATAGAGGACTAACCCGTTTTAGCATGGACATTGCTGGCGCCATTGAAATATAGAGCAATCAGCCATTGAAGAAGACAATTGACTACTTTCAAATGGAGATAGCATGGGCAGTACCATTAAGGCTATCACATATGCTATGGCTACCTCTAACTTCCTTCATACTGGACACAGACACAAATGGTATCCACGAGTTCATCTGACTCTGGGGAAGTAGATAAAGAGCCTCATTGCCAACATCCCAAACGTATCGCTTTAAGCTGCACAGCCAGTAATACACTCATTTCCCCACTCATAAATAAAACATCCTCCATTAAGGCTGCAAAGGCATCGGTTCCCTCCTTAAATAGCTTTAATGCCATACGACTGAAAAAAAAATGGGAAAATATGCAAGAAGTAGAGCGGCAGGTGACCTAGTGGTTATAGCATTGGGCCAGTAACCGAAAGGTTGCTAGATTTGAATCCCCGAGCTGACGAGGTAAAAATCTGTCGTTCTGGCCCTGAACAAGGCAGTTAACCCACTGTTCCTAGGCCGTCATTGTAAATAAGAGTTTGTTTTTAACTGAGTTGCCTAGTTATATAAAGATTAAATAAAAAAATAGAGAGTAGGGTACTTTATTTTGCCCCACTGGATGTGGAAGTTGGATCTCTTTCCACTTCCCCTGGAAGGTCAATCAATCTTATGATTTCCTGTTTTTGATTTTCCAGTTTTTCAAAACTACTGACGAGTGCTAAGGCGCTAGCTATGTCTTTGTATAATGATTTCGCAGTTGAAATTATTATTTTTTAAACCCCTTTTTCTCCACAATTGGTAGTTACAGTCTTGTCCCATCGCTGCAACTCCCGTACGGGAGAGGCGAAGAANGACAGGGGTGGTGTCAACAACTGGTGTTGACAGCGAGGGTGTCAACAACTGGTGCTGACAGGGGTGGTGTCAACAACTGGTGTTGACAGGAGTGGTGTCAACAACTGGTGTTGACAGGGGTGGTGTCAACAACTGGTGTTGACAGGGGTGGTGTTGACAGGGGTRGTATCGACAACTGGTGTCAACCACAACTGGTGCTGACAGGTGGATGTAAACGTTCACCTCAATAACACACAGAACAGAAACATGCTTCACCAGGCTTTCACTAAACTCTGATTTGTTAAGGGGTCCTTTAGGTGTTTATATCATATGTATTTATATTTAACTTCTTATGGCTGGGGGCAGTATTGAGTAGCTTGGATGAATAAGGTGCCCAGAGTAAACTGCCTGCTACTCAGGCCCAGAAGCTAAGATATGCATATTATTAGTAGATTTGGATAGAAAACACTCTGACTTTTCTAAAACTGTTTGAATGATGTCTGTGASTATAATAGAACTCATATGGCAGGMAAAAACCTGAGAAAAAATCCAACCAGGAAGTGGGAAATCTGAGGTTTGTWTGTTTGCCTATCCAATATACAGTGTCTATGGGGTCATATTGCACTTCCTAATGCTTCCACTAGATGTCAACAGTCTTTAGAACCTTGTTTCAGGCTTCTACTGTGAAGACCACTTGCAAACAGAGCAGTGATGAGGAGCCCAGGAAGCTGCTCTTCCTCTGCATGATGTCCCAGTACTCAGTCAGTGTGGAGTGGAGTGGAGCTGGACCTGCTGCTGCTCTTATGACCACCAATTATTACCTGGCGCTTCCTTGGCTCACCTCTACACACAAAGCAAACCAATCAGAGGCTTCATTAACCACCTGTACACCCCACCAATGAGAACACTTCCCTAACTCACCTGTAGACACTGGCCCTTCTGCTGCCACTATCCACATCTGCTCTCTCTCTCGCTCTCTCACTCAATCATTCATCCTCTACCCCTTTCTCTATGTCTCACTCTCACTTATTCACTCAATCATTCACTTTCTCCCCCTTCTCTCTCACTCTGTCTCTTTCTCTCCCTCCCTCTCTTACTGGGTGGAAGGCTCATTTGATTTCCATCATTGGGTGTCCCCCCAATAGAAATGCCCACTGTGACGATGCAAAACGAGCGTGCCCACTCACCCCCCCCTTCTCTTTCTTTCTCTCTCTCTGTGTCACTTCCCATCCCTCTACATCCTTCGTTAGGTAAATCTCACTGCCTCTCAGTCAAATGTTTCCAGCCATGCAAAGACCAGGGTTGATCTAGGTAGGTCTGGGTTTGGTCTGCGTTGGGCTGGGTGGCTGGTCTGGGTTTGGTGTTGTCTGGGGTGGCTGGGCTGGGTTAGTCTGGGGTGTCTCTGTTGGCTGGGTTGGTCTGGTGTAGGGTTGGTCTGTTGGTTGGTCTGGTTGGGCTGGGTCTGGTTGGTCTGGGTTGAGGTTGTCTAGGTTGTCTGGGTTGGGCAGCAGAAGAACAGAGAGGATGGTCCCGTTAAATCCCCCCAGGTCATGGATCAGAGTGACTGTATTGTTTGGTTTGAGCTCACCTGTACAACCAGCCCACCAATCAGAGAGACTTTCCTTCAGCTCACTTAATATCCAGCCCACATATCAGAGAGCTTTCTTTAACAGTGACGAGTCTTCATTGATCCAAAGGGAAAACATTTCCACAATAAATACAAAAACATAAAAGAATGTATCTTTCGTCTCTCTGTGCTTCATCATTTTTCTTCCATTTGCCAAGAGGCTGAATGTATCTCATCGGAGAAAGCATCTGAGCGAGTAAAACAGCTCCCCTGTTTTCGGTGAGATTACATTACTGACAGATCAAGTAAACACAATACGACAACATGCCTGAAGAATAAAGACAATGATCCATGACCTCGGGGAATTAACTTGGGGACATCCTCCCTGCTGTACTGCTGCCCAACCCCAGGCTTGGCTGAAAAGGTCTGAAGGGTTTTTACATGGCTGAAAAACATTTGACTGAGAGGCAGAGAGGAGATTTACCTAACAAGAATGTAGAGGGGAAGGGAAGTGACCCCTTGATGAAAATGAAAACGTGTCAGTTTGTCACTTTCACAAGGCGATAATAAATGTTCAACTACTTAAGAAACATTGTCTCCAATTCATATGCCTGACAAAAAATATAAACGCAACATGCAACCAATTTCAACAATTTTACTGAGTTACAGTTCATTTAAGGAATTTCTTATGGTGTTTCCTTTGACATATTGCTGCAGCTGGCTTCTGGGTTAAGCTAGAAAATGGTGGCTTGGCTGGGTTTCGGAGACGCATTGCCGCTCTTTTCTCGCCTCCTCCCGTACGGGAGTTGCAGCGATGGGACAAGACTGTAACTACCAATTGTGGAGAAAAAGGGGTTTAAAAAATAATAATTTCAACTGCGAAATCATTATACAAGACATAGCTTAGCGCCTTAGCACTCGTCAGTAGTTTTGAAAAACTGGAAAATCAAAAAACAGGAAATCATAAGATTGATTGACCTTCCAGGGGATGTGAGAAGAGATCCACTTCCACATCCAGTGGGGCAAAATAAGTACCCTACTCTCTATTTTTTTATTTATTTTCTTTATATAACTAGGCAACTCAGTTAAAAACAAACTCTTATTTTCAATGTCCTAGGAACAGTGGGTTAACTGCCTTGTTCAGGGGTCAGAACGACAGATTTTTTACTTGTCAGCTCGTGGATCAAACTAGCACCTTTCGGTTTACTGGCCCAACGCTCTAACCACTAGGCTACCTGCCGCTCTACTTCTTGCATATTTTCCCCATTTTTTTCCAGTCGTATGGCATTAAAGCTATTTAAGAGGGAACCGATGCCTTTGCAGCCTTAATGGAGGATGTTTTATTTATGAGTGGGGAAATGAGTGTATTACGGCTGTGCAGCTTAAAGCGATACGTTTGAGATGTTGGCAATGAGCTCTTTATTCTACTTCCCCAGAGTCAGATGAACTCGTGGATACCATTTGTGTCTGGTCCAGTATGAAGGAAGTTAGAGGTAGCCATAGCATATGTGATAGCCCTTAATGGTACTGCCCATGCTATCTCCATTTGAAAGTAGTCAAATGTCTTCTTCAATGGTGATTGCTCCAATTTATAGAATCCCCACCCAGTTCAATTTCAATGGCCATGCTAAAACGGGTTAGTCCTCTATCTGTATCTTATTAAGAAAACAAGCACAACTAGATTTTTACAAAGTGGCGGAAATGTCGTCCACTATGTTAGTTACCCTCCTAACGACCCTGAGTTTATAAACGCGGATATCGACTCTGCCGCTCGAGCATGCTTTTGCGGCAGTCAATAGCGCGCTGGACTTCGGGCCTATAAGGTCGACGGTGCGAGACCTGCTCCCTGCTGTTTCAGTACAGTAAATTCATAACAACCTAACTATTACGAAACTTCTAATCGATCAAATAAGCCTCACGTAGCAACTGTTGTTGTTTAGAATAATCGGGTTGATTCTACATTGTTTGATAAAGCTTTGCCATTTGAACAAATACGCCCCCTTGAGTTCTTCCGGGAATCAGGAGTCAGCTGACTAAGGGTCGTCACTAGTTACCACAGTCATAAACCCGACTGTTTCTAAAATATATCTTCTTCAAATTGTATTATAAACCTAACCGTAACCCACACTCCTAAACCTAACCCTAAATTAATCCCCAAAATCACATTTTTTGTTTTATAAAAGATTTTATGATATAGCCAATTTTGACTTTGTGGCTATGGTAACTAGCGGAAAACATGTCTAGAAAAACTGATCAAGACAACAGTGCAACGTTATGGTAAGTTGTATTATTTCCTCTTTTCAAACGTATTCACTTGCTATCTCATCATTGCAATAACTGGTTGAGAGGTTATTCGCCGTTATAGTTACGGTTATAAACGTCTTCGTCGTTACCTAGCTAAACATTCCATAAGCTGACAGAGCCTGTTCGAGAAACAACTACAGTGAACAGCTAACTAAAGCTAGTTTAGCTAATAAGCTAGCTATCCTGCTAACAAACTAACTGTGACAGAAGGGGGTAGGCTAGCTACTGCACTTCCTAGTTTAACATTACTTAGGAGCTACATGGCTTGCTAACTTAAAGTTTTGCGAACGTACTAACGTACTAGCTAGTAGCAAGTCCAATGTCACATATATTATATTTACACTTCGTCAAAGAAATTGTTCTGTGGTTTCGTTTCTAAGGAAGCCTTGCTAAATGCACAGTTCATGTTTTACATCTTGCTTGGATGCATTACTCCATGCTGAACTGCTGAAGATAATCATACGTAACGTTACACTGGACATTGACCAGCAGGAATACAAAATCACAATACAATACTTTGCTTGGCCATTCAGAGAACAACCGCTTACTAACCAAAAACGTCAAAAACCTATTGCAACATGGTTCTTACACTGAACACAAATATAAACGCAACTTTTTGTATTTTTACGAGTTACAGTTCATATAGGGAAATCAGGCAATTTTCAAATAAATAAATGAGGACCTAATCTAAGATTTCACATGACTGAGGAATACAGGATATGCATCTGTTGGTCACAGATACCTCTAAAAACACAAAAAGGGTAGGGTGGTGTAATAAGAACCATGTCAGTTTCTGATGTGACCACCATTTATTTGCCTTCATGCAGCACGCACGACACATCGTCCTTTGCATAGATTTGATCGGGCTGTTGATTGTGGAATGTTGTCCCACTCCTCTTAATGGTTGGCGAGAAGTGCTGGATATGGGCGGGAACTGGAACACGCTGTCATACACGTCGATCCAGAGAATCCCAAACGTGCTCAATGAGTGACATTGTCTGGTGAGTATGCAGGCCATGGAAGAACTGGGACATTTTCATAGCTTCCATGAATTATGTGTAGAGATTCTTGCGACATGGCCGTCCATTATCAAAAATCTTGGTCGACCGAGACGTCTGTCTGTTTTACTCTATCGACCAACGATTGGTCTAAATTTTAGACATGTATTTTTCCAACATCCTATGTGTTTTAAATCAAACTATATGCACTGAGCTTGTCTGATGCTTTAAGCGCACTGTTTGGATAGAAATAATTAAGACACACAAATGAGTAGAGGGAGTACCGACCGCAGTTGATTTGATTGTGCTCAGACGTGCTGTGTTAAAACCAAACTACAGCGAGGGACTGTGACTAGCACCATTGTCTCTCTCTCCTCCTGGTGCGGTGGACCACCACAGAAACATCAACAGTCTTTATCACGCTGTCCATGTTGCTGAAGCTGCAACATAATTACAGCCATTTCTGACTGAAAAGTTCTGTTACCAAAATCCGTTAATTTGTTTTGGGAAACATTCCCGATTCCTCAACGCTTGCTCTTTTTACGGTGACACATGGTATGCATAGCATGCACGTGATCATAGGTCATGATCTATAGCATATCATAATCACAATCAACCAAATTGGTTATAACAAACGCGAACACATGTAACAGCAAAATGGATGCAGAGGACGTGGACAACATGAACTCGATGGCGGGTCATGTTTTGGGAGGACGAATGACTCGACCTTCCGCCTCCCGAGCCGTTGGGGAGTTCCAGCGATGAGACAAGATCGAAATTGGGGAGAAAAATGAAGCAGGACCAGTGTTCGTAGATATGGAGATTTATTAAAGCCTGGCACATTTAGGCTATTGATTAGACCTAATTAAGTTGGTTTCCTCGCTCCTCCACTTTCCTTAGAATAATTAAGAGCAAGGGCTGTTTCCTCGTCTCCTCACTCCACTGCTGTCTCCGCCGCATTGTTCTCAACACTAATATGCTGTAATCTGCTATTATCCACATGCAAATGGCTAGGAAAAGGCTCAATTCAACATGCTGGTTAACTTGCTATTATCCACATAGCAACTGGTTCCAGGAAAAGGCTCAATTCAACATGCTGGTAACTCTGCTATTATCCACATAGCAACATGGTCCAGGAAAAGGCTCAATTCAACATGATGTAGTTGATGTTTCAGAACTCTGGACAGTGACCACCGCTATCCAATACGGGAGAAAGCGTATGTTATAAAATAATATTTTTATTAGTGTTGCACCATTGTTTCTTATGTAATATAACCATATTAGAATTTCAGTAGCACATGTCTTAGTGATGGACTGTTTCATCCCCACGGCCTCCACAATGGATCAGTCCAATCAGACAGGCGCCAATCAGACCGGTGTCTTGTACACCATAAAATGAATTGTTTTGCTCTGCTCGACTAAATAAATCTTGTCGACCAACAGCCTATTCAACCAAACAATTGACCAGTCGACTAAATGGTGATGTCACCTAATTATCATGCGGAAACATTAGGTGTTGGCGGTGGATGAATGGCATGACAATGGGCCTCAGGATCTCGTCACGCTATCTCTGTGGCATTCAAATTTCCATATAATAAAATGAATTGTGCTCGTCTGTAGCTTATGCCAGCCTTGCCCCATACCATAACCCCACTACCATCATGGCGCACGTCGTTCACCACGTTTGAAATCAGAAAACCGCTCGCCCTCACGACACCATACACGTGGCTGCCATCTGTCCTGGACAATTGAAACCGGTATTGACTTTCCAGCGTCCCAGTGGCCATCAAACGTAAGCATTTCCACTGAAGTTGGTCACAACGCTGAACTGTAGTCAGGCAAGGCCCTGGTGAGGACAACGAGCAGTTGAGCTGCCCTGAGGAACGAGGTTATTTGACGGTTTGTACAGAAAATTATTCGGTTGCGCAAACCCACAGTTTTCATCAGCTGCAGGGTGGCTTGGTCTCAGACGATCCCGCAGGTGAAGAAACCAGATGGATGAGTACCTGGGCTGGCGTGGGTTACACGTGGTCTGCGGTTGGAAGGGCCGGTTGGACGTACTGACAAATTTCTCAAAAATGACATTGTGGGCAGCTTATGGTTAGAGAAATGAACATTGAAATTCTCTGGCAACAGCTTTGGGGACATTCCTGCAGTCTGCATGCCAATTGCACGCTTCCCTCAACTTGAGACATCTGTCATTGGGTTGTGGGACAAAATGCACATTTTAGAGTGGCCTTTTTATTTGTCCCCTGCACAAGGGTGGACCTGTGTAATAGTCTATGCTGTTTAATCAGCTTCTTATATTCCACACCCTGTCAGATGGGATTGGATATCTGGGCAAAGGAGAAATGCTAACTAACCGGGATGTAAACAAATTTGTGCATAACATATTTGAGAGAAATAGCATTTTTGTGTGTATGGAAAATTTCTGGGATCTTTTATTTCAGCTCATGAAACATGGGACCAAACACTTTACAGTTATAGTATAATACGACTAACTAATCTTGTTTTGCTCTACGACCCCCACAAGCCTCTTGGGACTCGTCTGAAGTCGGTACCGCCGATCTGCCTACTTCTGTCTGTAGCGTCTGGAACAGTTTAGGTTACAACACACCACATGATCCCTCCATCGAAACGCGACGGTGCTTGTAGGAGCTGGTACCAGCCTCACTAGACGTGTCTGTAGGGCAGCCTGGTACCAGCCTCACTAGACGTGTCTGTAGCGTCTGAACAGTTTAGGTTACACACACACATGATCCCTCCATCGAAACGCGATGTGTCTGTAGGCAAGCCCTGGTACCAGCCTCACTAGACGTGTCTGTAGCGTCTGAACAGTTTAGGTTACACACACATATGATCCCTCCATCGAAACGTGTACATGTCGGTTGTTTTCTCTATGACGACCACAAGCCTCACTAGACGTGTCTGTTAGGCAGCCTGGTACCAGCCTGACTAGACGTGTCTGTAGGCAGCCTGGTACCAGCCTCACTAGACGTGTCTACAAAAAATAAAATAAATAAATAAGTGGTTAAATATTTGTTAAACAAATCCTAAAAATTCCTCATCTGTCTTATTTCTCTCAGATTATAGGACAGCCACTTCAAAACATACGTCCATTTGATTATCCCACACCGGCTTTATCACAGTTGCAACTGACAGTTTTTTTCATTCCGACCCATTTCTGGCGGCCTTCCTCAAGTTTCCAAAAACTTACCCAAAGCGATGCATGTTAAAGTTCAGACCGAACGTCTGGGCTCTTTAAAAAAGTCCCCTGGAAGAAGATACCTCATCAATCAGTGCTAAAGGTCGTTGACCTCTATGAATGGGGCAGGCAAGGGGTTACTACAATAATAATAAAAGCTATTTGATTCAATTGTTTTTGTCTTTCCAGAGAGGTGAGGACTGGAATATGTGAACATTGTACAGGGGCTGGTTGATCTTTTTGATAAAAAGAAGATGCCTGCGGTGTCCAGTGGGTGAAGGACTTGTACCTCTCTACTAACCTGGGGGACCTCAACAAGGAAGCTGAAGTCAAGCCTGACAAAGTCAACACCAAGAGGTAAGCTATTAGTTCTGGCATGGATGTCATTCAAATGGCACTTTTAAAATAATCACCTGAAAATTGGTGGTCGAAGTAAGGGTTTCCCAAACTTGATCCTGATGCCCCCCCCCCCTCCCCCTGGGTGCACGTTTTGTTTTTTGTCTCTAGCACCACTCAGCAGATTTATATAATCAAAGCTTGGTGATGAGTTGGTTATTTGAATCAGCTGTGTAGCGATAAGGCAAAAACCAGGCCTGTTGTGGACAGCCAGTGTCTGTAGGTCCCTGTAACAGGCCTGTTGTGGGCCAGCCATTTCGTCCTTACTCCGGGTTGTCTGTACTGTGGTCCTGTAACAGGCCTGTCTGTTGGGGCGCCACTCCGGTTGTAAGACCTGTATTATGGTCCTGGTAACAGGCCTGTGTGGGCTACGCCTAGTGTCTGTATTGGTCCCTGTAACAGGCCTGTTTGTGCGGCATGGCCCCCGTGGTCTGATATGGTCCTGTAACAGGCTGTTGTGGGAGCCAGCCATACGTGTCTGTATCGGTCCTGGTAGACAGGCCCTGTTATGTCCAAGAAGTGTACGGGTAAATGTTTGTTGTGTTTTTGCCAGCTATGTTCCAGAGTGCCTGTAAGATCTTCAAGGCTGCGGAGGAGTGTCGCGTCGGATGGAGACGAGGAGAGAGCCTATGTTCCTACATGAAATACCTAACGGTTTATAATCTCAATCAAGAAGAGGCCCGACTTCAAGGCAGCAACAGGTACCTAACCGTGGTCCATTAGGTTGCCCCCCCGTACCAAGATTAGCCTTGTCGAAAACAAGTGTTTCTTATAATGACACGTTGCAGTTCTAAACCCTCCTGTTCTTTTCTCCACAAGCCACTAAAATTTCCACAAAAAAAAATAAAAAACATTTGGTCCCATAGTGAATACGACCCATGTTTTGCTACTCAAGCGACAACAGAGAGGTTAGCCCATACGATTTCTTTAAAGGAGACTGGGAGACCTCCCAGTATTCAAATGGTTTCTTTCAGATGTAGGAATTAATGGGGGGACGCAGAATGTGAGGAGGAGACACAGTTCGGAGTTTATGGGTGAAGAGGGGATTTCAAACCCCTGCAGAACTAGTGATGAGCCACCACTCACCCAGGACTCCTGTTTATGAGACTGGCCATATATGAGGGATTTTCCTACCGTGCTGCAACGGTCTATGATTTTCAGATTGGTTATAGAATATGGTACTGTCTTAGTAGAAGTGGATGCTGTAAGTGTCAACCATCCATACTAAGGTACGCTTAATTTTCGCTGAACTTGTGAAATGTCATTTCTGGTTTGTCAAATGAACACAGTGTATTTGATTGTGGCTAGCTGTTTTCTTCTGTTCTGTGTGAGGACCCGCTGTCATCATGAAGCACCTTTCCCTCTCTGTTGTCCCAGGAGTTTTTCTGTCCGTTGCTGGGGCCCAACAGCCTTTAAAAAAGCCATAGAATAAAGCCGAGAAGCTCTCTGAAAGCCTTAAAACTGTCAGGTGGCTTGCCTGGCTTCCTGTGTTGTCGTCGGCATTTATTCACCCGCAGACATTAGTTCACAAACAACTTGGTGCCACTTTGTTACTGGATGTTACATAATTCAACGTGGTATTCTGTTGGCTATAGTCTTTAGCTGACACTTCAATAGCCCTGATGGTTGAAGGAGAACCATTGACTTTGCCAAAGACGGAAGATA
>NW_019945852.1:11002-24409 GCF_002910315.2 Salvelinus sp. IW2-2015 | reverse complement strand
GTCTCTGGTCTTACCAAACAGTTCTACTATGTGGATAAAACACTGACCTGGCAAGAAGCTCAGCAGTACTGCAGAGAGAAATACATTGACCTGGCCTTCATCACYGACCAGGAGGAAGCAGAGMTGTTCTCCARCAKCTTAACTTCTRAATTCAACTGGATTGGTTTGRCTTGGATCGGTCTGTACAGAGATACCAATGACTCAACAGAGTGGAAGTGGTCTGGAGGGTGGAACTCAACATTCAGGTTCTGGAGTACAGGCCTGCCAAACCTGGACAGTGTTGTCAACCAGGACTGTGTCGGTGTGATCATGGGTGAGATGGCTGACAGCCTGTGCCAACAAAGAAACCCTTTCTTGTGCTTTGATCTGAACGTGGTCCTGGTGAAGGAGAACAAGACGTGGGAGGAGGCTCTGGATCACTGCAGGAAGCACTACACTGACCTCACCAGCCTGCTGTCTGAGAATGAGCAGCTCCAGGTGCAGAGAATAATGAATTCAAAGGGGGCCCAGACAGACCATGTGTGGACCGGTCTACGCTTTTTCAGTGGTTTCTGGTTGTGGGTGAATGGAGACCCCCTGGAGTACCAGGCCTGGACCGGGGGRAGGCTGCCCCACTGCCCYGCSCAACACCTCCGCTGTGGGACCCTGGCCAGAGAGGGAGAGCTTTGGGGAACCAGGGACTGTGAGGAGTGGAGGAACTTCCTCTGTTACAAGTGATTTGGTAATTCACTATCATTGATTAGKAAAATTCTTATGATGGAATAGGATAGCAAGCTTGACCGCTAATTAAATAACGTATTGTTTTAAATAAATTGTCTTTTTTTTTTTTTTACATTTAAAATGTCATCTTTATTTCCAATTTAAATAATAAAGTTGAACGTGTTTGTTTATTAGAATCTATTTTAACACATCATAACACTCTTCCAAAAACTAAACATACCAAGCAGGGTTGGGGTCAATTCAAATTGGACTCAATTCAGGAAGTGATAAAAAAAAAAAAATGTTTAACTAAAATTGAAAAACATTTGAAATGTAATATATTTTATTATTCAGTTCAGTGCAAAATCATTGAAATTAGATATTGAATTCGAATTTCAGTTTATTTAACGAATTAAAACAGCCTTCAATTCGAATTGACCCGACCCTAAAACCAAGCATACAAACACTGTCAGTGGAGGATATAAAATGCTTGAGAGAAAAGGAATGTTGATTGTTACTATAGCATGGATTTATTGGTGAGAAACAAGGAGTGGTGTGAAATTCATATTTTAACAAACTCAACATATTTAGAGGTCTCATTTTACCTGTGTTGTGATGTTATAGTCTATATAATCAAATATTTAACKAATGTATTTGCAGTTCGTAATCTGTGTGTTTTCGTATATTATCTTGCTTTGGAAGCTACAGTATGTATGTGTGTATATATCGGTATGATAATAAAACAGAAAGGGGAACAAAATAACTTATTCTCATGGGTTTGTCTGACTAAAAATGTGTTGTGTTTATTGTTGCTGACTGAACTAATAATTCTACACAGTTTTAGAGACACAAGGAGGGTAAATGGTACCGCAGGTTTGTCATCAGGCTATGGGATGTGTGAGATAATCAGCAGTTCCTGTGCTTGGGTCTTCCTCACTGGTTATTTGGACGAATCAGGATTGGGCAAAGGCGGTGCTTCAACTGGGGGTGGGGATTTCTAGCCCATGTGTGATAAATACAGGTGAAATTATCGGAAGGGGAAGGCTTTGCCTTACAGTTTCCTTTTGCGAGGGTGGAGACTTCTGAATCCGGAAATCTCAATTTCTAACACGTTTGTTCCCTGAATTGAATCGAGCATCTGACCAAATTACGCAAGATTTTAGTTCTGGGTGAACCGAGATGAAGGTTAAGGTAAAGTAATGGTGGGTTGTAATNTGGGGGTCGTAGAGCAAAACAGATTAGTTAGTCGTATTATACTATACTGTAAAGTGTTGGTCCCATGTTTCATGAGCTGAAATAAAAGATCCCAGAAATTTTCCATACACACAAAATGCTTATTTCTCTCAAATGTTATGCACAAATTTGTTTACATCCCGGTTAGTTAGCATTTCTCCTTTGCCCAGATAATCCATCCATCTGACAGGTGTGGAATATCAAGAAGCTGATTAAACAGCATGACTATTACACAGGTSCACCTTGTGCAGGGGACAATAAAAGGCCACTCTAAAATGTGCAGTTTTGTCCCACAACCCAATGACAGATGTCTCAAGTTGAGGGAGCGTGCAATTGGCATGCAGACTGCAGGAATGTCCACCAGAGCTGTTGCCAGAGAATTCAATGTTMATTTCTCTACCATAAGCTGCCCACAATGTCATTTTTGAGAATTTGTCAGTACGTCCAACCGGCCTCACAACCGCAGACCACGTGTAACCACGCCAGCCCAGGACCTCTACATCTGGTTTCTTCACCTGCGGGATCGTCTGAGACCAGCCACCCTGCCAGCTGATGAAACTGTGGGTTTGCGCAACCGAATAATTTCTGTACAAACCGTCAAAACCCGTCTCAGGGAAGCTCAACTGCTCGTTGTCCTCACCAGGGCCTTGCCTGACTACAGTTCAGCGTTGTGACCAACTTCAGTGGGGAAATGCTTACGTTTGATGGCCACTGGGACGCTGGAAAAGTCAATACCGGTTTCAATTGTCCAGGACAGATGGCAGACAGCGTGTATGGCGTCGTGAGGGCGAGCGGTTTTCTGATTTCAACGTTGTGAACCGAGTGCTCCATGATGGTAGTGGGGTTATGGTATGGGCAAGGCTGGCATAAGCTACAGACGAGCACAATTGCATTTTTTGTCAATGGAAATTTGAATGCACAGAGTTAGCGTGACGAGATCCTCAGGCCCATTGTCACGCCATTCATCCACCGCCAACACCTAATGTTTCCGCATGATAATTAGGGCTGACACCATTTAGTCGACTAGTCAATTGTTTGGTTGATAGGCTGTTGGTCGACCAAGATTTATTTAGTCGAGCAGTAGCAAAACAATTCATTTTATGGTGTACAAGACACCGGTCTGATTGGCGCCTGTCTGATTGGACTGATCCATTGTGGAGGCCGTGGGGATGGAACAGTCCATCACTAAGACATGTGCTACTGAAATTCTATATGGTTACATTACATAAGAACAATGGTGCAACACTAATAAAAATTGCACCTGTCTCTTATACACATCTAGATGTGTATAAGAGACAGACAGGACACTAACAAAGACACATCATATCTGGCCCTGTGCTCTCTCTGAATCATGGCATTGAACACTTTAGCAGGATTCTTTCTCTTCACAACTGTCTACGTGATTATTGCAGCTCAATGGGTGTAACTTTTGTTGACAATTTAAATACCTTTTGGCAACAAAACACGGTTTATAAGGAGGATGGGATCCACCCAAATCATTTGGTTTCCTGGATCATTTCACAACATTTCAAGGCTGCGTTGAGACAATGACTTATCAATGACCCAAGCACAGCTCAGCTCATCCCTACCATTGTGACGCAGAGTTGTCATAATGCTTCAGCAAATGTACATTACACCAGGGGGCATTGGTAGACACAATGTAAGTAACCTAAWGTATGTCCCTCTAACTGCCCTGAAAGCCTCTGCTGATCCTACAGCTATTGTATGCAGTAATCATGTGTCTATGAACCAGAGTTATACTGTTATCACTGAGGCGGTGTGTCCGGGGAGGAAGTCCAGGTGTGCAGCTCACCCTGCACTAACATAAATAACATGAGCATATCTACTTCTGCGAAGCTTCCCAGTAAARCAATGAAAACAAGCAAGCATCCCAGAAGAAAAGGGCTAAGAATAGCCCATGTTAACATATGTAGCTTAAGAAACAAGGTTCATGAAATCAATAATTTGCTAGTAACAGATGACATTCATATTCTGACTATCTCTGAAACTCACTTAGATAATACCTTTAATGATACAGTGGTAGCAATACATGGTTATAACATCTACAGAAAATATAGAAATGCCAATGGTGGAGGTGTTGATGTTTATATTCAGAACCACATTCCTGTAAAGATTAGAGAGGATCTCATGTTAAATACTGTTGAAGTAATATGGCTGCAGGTTCATTTGCCTCACCTAAAGCCCATTCTGGTGGGAAGCTGCTATAGAYCACCAAGTGCTAACAGTCAGTATCTGGATAACATGTGTGAAATGCTTGGTAATGTATGTGATATCAACAGAGAGGTATATTTTCTGGGTRATTTAAATATTGACTGGCTTTCATCAAGCTTCCCACTCAAGAAAAAGCTTTAAACTGTAACCAGTGCCTGCAACCTGGTTCAGGTTGTCAGTCAACCTACCAGGATAGTTACAAACAGCACAGGAATGAAATCATCAACATGTATTGATCACAATATCCAGATCCATTGGATGTAGTGATCACAATATAATAGCCATATCTAGGACAATCAAAGTTCTTAAGGCTGGCCCTATTATAGCGTATAAGAGGTCATACAATACGTTTTGTAGGGATTCCTATGTTGTTGAAGAAAATAATATTTGTTGGTAATGAGGAGCAAACAGACACAATTATGACATTTCTTATTCCACTTACTAAGCAGCATGCACCCATTAAGAAAATGACTGTAAAAACTGTTAAATCCCCGTGGATTGATGAGGAATTGAACAATGGTATGGTTGAGAGGGATGAGGCAAAACAAATGGCAAATAAGTCTGGCTGCACAACCGATTTGCAAACGTTTTGCTAATTGAGAAATCATGTGACTAAACTAAACTGAATAGACTAAACTGAATAAAAGAGGAAGAAACTACACTATGAAACAAAGATAAATTAAATAAAGAATGATGGTATAAAGCTTTGGAGCACCTTAAATTATATTTTGGGAAAAAAGGCAAACTCAGCTCCATCATTCATTGAAACAGAGGGCTCATTCATCACAAAACCAACTGATATTGCCAACAACTTTAATTATTTTTTTCATTGGCAAGATTAGCAAATGTAGGCATGACATGCCAGCAACAAACGCTGACACTACACATCCAAGTATATCTGACCAAATTATGAAAGAGAAGAATTGTAATTTTGAATTCGGTAAAGTGAGTGTGGAAGAGGTGAACAAATTATTGTTGTCTATCAACAATGACAAGCCACAGCTTGGATGGAAAATTATTGAGGATAATAGCAGACGATATTGCAACTTCTATTTTCCATATTTTCTATTTAAGCCAACTAGAAAGTGTGTACCCCCAGACTTGGAGGGCAGCAAAAAGCTTTCCACTACTTCAGAATAGTAGCCCCCTTTACTGGCTCAAATAGCCGACCAATCAGCCTGATACCAACCCTTAGTAAACTTTTGGGACAAATTGTGTTTGACCAGATATAATGCTATTTTACTGTTTAACAAATTGACAACAAACTTTCAGCATGCTTATAGGGACGGACATTCAACAAGCACAGCACTTACACAAATGACTGATGATTGGCTCAGAGAAATTGATGACAAAAATATTGTGAGTGCTGTTTTGTTAGACTTCAGTGCGGCTTTTGACATTATCGATCATAGTCTGCTGCTGGAAAAGCGTATGTGTTATGGCTTTGCACCCCCTGCTGTATTGTGGATAAAGAGTTACTTGTCTAACAGAACACAGAGGTTGGTCTTTAATAGAAGCCTCTTCAAAACAATCCAAGTACAATCAGGAATTCCCCAGGGCAGCTGTCTAGGCCCCTTACGTTTTTTCAATCTTTACTAATGACATACCACTGGCTTTGAGTTAAGCATGTCAATGTAGGCAAATGACTCAACACTAAACATGTCAGCTACTACAGCGAGTGAAATGACTGCAACACTTAATAAAGAGCTGCAGTTAGTTTGAAAGTGGGTGGTCATAGTATGTTAGTCCTAAATATTTCTAAAACTAAAAGCATTGTATTTGGGACAAATCATTCATTAAACCCTAAACCTCAATTAAATCTTGTAATAAATAATGTGGAAATTGAGCAAGTTGAGGTGACTAAACTCTTTGTAGTAACCCTGGATTGTAAACTGTCATGGTCAAAACATATTGATTCAACAGTAGCTAGAAGTCTGCCTATAATAAAGCTCTGCTCTACCTTCTCAACAGCACTATCAACAAGGCAGGTCCTACAGGCCGTAGTTTTGTCGCACCTGGACTACCGTTCAGTCGTGTGATCAGGTGCCACAAAAAGGGACTCAGGAAAATTGCAATTGGCTCAGAACAGGGCATCACGGCTGTTCCTTGGACATACACAGACAACTAATTTTAATAATAGGTCAATCTCTCCTGGCTCAAAGTGGAAGAGGGATTGACTTCATCACTACTTGTATTTGTGAGAGGTATTGACATGTTGAAACTCACAAAGCTGTCTGTTTGAACTTCTGGCGCACAGTACACCCATGCATACCCCACAAGACATTCCACAAGAGGTCTCTTCACAGTCCTCAAGTCCAGAACAGACTATGGGAGGCACACAGTATTACACTGAGCCATGACTACATGGAACTCSATTCCACATCAAGTAACTGATGCAAGTAKTAATACACCATATGGAACAGCTGGGACTATGAAGCAACCAAACATAGGCACAGACACATGCATACACACACACGATAACATACACACTATACACACACGTAAACATTGATTTTGTACTGTAGATATGGGGTAGTGGTGGAGTAGGGGCCTGAGGGCACACAGTGTGTTGTGAAATCTGTGAAAATATTGTCATATTCTTGGTATAAACTGCCTTAATTTTGCTGGACTTCAGCAAGAGTAKCTGCTGCCTTGGCAGACAACCTACACTGAACAAAAATATGAACGCAACATATAAAGTTCTGGTCCCATGACTCATGAGCTAAAATAAAAGATCCCAGAAATGTTCCATATGCACAAAAAGCTTATTTCTCTCAAATTTTGTGCACAAAYTTATTTACATCCCTGTTAGTGAGCATTTCTCCTTTGCCAAGATWATCCGTCTACCTGACAGATGTGACATATCAAGAAGCATGATTATTACACATGTGCACCTTGTGCTGGGGACAATAAAAGGCCAATCTMAAATGTGGAGTTTTGTCACACAACACAATGTTACAGATGTCTCAAGTTTTCAAGGAGTGTGCAATTGGCATGCTGACTGCTGGAATGTCCACCAGAGCTGTTGCCAGAGAATTTTAAGTGAATTTATTTTCCATAAGCCACCTCCATCACCGCTTTAGAGAATTTGGCAGTATGTCCAACCAGTCTCACAACCGCAGACCACGTGTGACCACGCCAGCTCAGGACCTCTACATCCGTCTTCTTTACCTGCGGGATCATCTGAGACCAGCCACCCAAAGAGCTGATGAAACTGAGGAGTATTTCTGTCTGTGGGGGAAAACTAATTCTGATTGGCTGGGCCTTGCTCCCCAGTGGGTGGGCCAGTCTCCCAAGTGAGTGGGCCTATGCCCTCCCAGGCCTACCCATGGCTGCACCCCTGCCCAGTCAGGTGAAATCCATAGATTAAGGCCCTATTAATGAATTGATATTGACTGATTTCCTTATATGATCTGTAACTCAGTAAAATCGTTGAAATCGTTGCATGTTGCGTTAATATTTTTATTCAGCATAGATGATTGGAGACAATGTCTTAAGTAGTTGAACATGTTATTACTCCAACCTTGTGAAAGTGACAAACTGAGACGTTTTCATTTTCATCAAGGGTCACTTCCCTTCCCTCTACATTTCTTTGTTAGGTAAATCTCCTCTCTGCCTCTCAGTCAAATGTTTTTCAGCCATGTAAAAACCCTTCAGACCTTTTCAGCCAAGCCTGGGTTGGGCAGCAGTACAGCAGGGAGGATGTCCCCAAGTTAATTCCCCGAGGTCATGGATCATTGTCTGTATTCTTCAGGCATGTTGTCGTATTGTGTTTACTTGATCTGTCAGTAATGTAATCTCAGCGAAAAAAGAAACGTCCCTTTTTCAGGACCCTGTCTTTCAAAGAGAATTCGTAAAAATCCAAATAACTTCACAGATCTTCATTGTAAAGGGTTTAAACACTGTTTCCCATGCTTGTTCAATGAACCAATTAACCACAATTAATGAACATGCACCCTTGGAATAGTTGGGTTACAATATTTGGGTAGAGGGTGTGTCTACAGGGTGTTTTGTGTGGAGAATCCGATAGAATATGGTTGTAGTTACTGTTAATATTAGTCTGTCTGATATCAAATTGAACGTCCTCCTGACTTCAGAGTCTGGAAAGGCTGTTTTGATGTTGTCGGCATGATGCGTTGATAATGAAGGGGGCGGTGCTTTTACTGGTTGGTTCTCTGTGTCTTTCTCACTCCAACACCCACAGCCACGCCCCCGAACACAGCCCCCGAATACAGCCCCCCACCACCTACCATTACAGCTGTTGGATTTTTATTTCCTAACAATGAGACGTCTCCCAACAGGAAAAATATTTATTTGAGAGAACCAATCAATGTGTCCGCAACATTTCGGAGCGAAGATTGAGTTAGCAAACGGCCTCCTTTCTAGACCAGTGAGTCACAGCTCTTCCTCGCTGTGTGGCACGTCAGCCAGGCTAGTTCAATATATCCAGTGTTGAGATCAATCTGGAGAGATGTGAGCTAAGAAGCCTCTCTGATTGGTGGGCTGGGTGTACAGGTGAGCTTAGGAAGCCTCTCTGATTGGTGGGCTGGGTGTACAGGTGAGCTTAGGAAGCCTCTCTGATTGGTGGGCTGGGTGTACAGGTGAGCTTAGGAAGCCTCTGATTGGTGGGCTGGGTGTACAGGTGAGCTTAGGAAGCAGTAGCGGTATGTGAGTAAAATCATTGGGGAAGCGAAGCCAGGGGGAAAAAGCCCTATTACAACCTATGTGTCGTGATAATTGTGTTGTTTGCTCTATAACCTGTTAGTTCATATGCCTTGACACTGTCATATACTGTATAGGCCTAAGGCCAAGACAATAAGAAGAATATATTCAAACACACCTTTGTTTCATCACAAAACCGAAGGGCAACATCTGTCCAGTGGACTGCACAAAGCATATTGCATGTAAAAACAGTTCATGATCGACTGCATGGTCAATCAAGTTAATATTTCTGACATTTTCAGACCACAAAACAACTTTTGATTTAGAACAACGCAGAGTTACCGCAAATAGCAAAGAAAGCAGGGGCTGCCTCCACTATTCCAGCACCATTTCAACTTCAATGTTTTTAGTCTAAAACAGTGACAACTAAAAGATTCCAAAAACAATTTAGTCCAATCAACGTAAGCTAAATATCATATGGCTGTCTATGGCACTGATTTCTATTTCAGTGTGCGTAACATATTGACTCACCCTACTTGTAAATAAATGCCATCCTCCTCTCTTTCATGTTGATGAAATGGTCTATCACTCTGTCATACAGTACACGGTTTAGTTTTGTTGTCCTTGGCTACCTGGCTAAAATGCATCTAACTACATATTGAACTTTCATCTTCTCAGGCCAGTATTGATAAWTAGGTAAAACCACATGTCCAAATCCTTATCTCCGTCCACGGAAGGGACAATTTTATTAGCTAGCTAGCCACCGGAGGACAACAACACGAYGAGATGCAACAATTCMATTTTTTTTCTGTCAATGACGTTTGGCTTGATGTGATKTGATTGGTCTGACACTTTGTTTTGGTGTRCCAGGACCATTCACAGTTGAGCTCACTCAGTTTAGCTCAACACTGATTGGCTATTATTGTATACTTTTTTTTATTAAGGGAGGCCAATGCTCACTGGCTTCCCTTGCATTCAACTCTCCAACAATATCATACTATTTTTGGACCACAGAGCATYAGATAGATGGGCTACACATACAGACAMAGGGTAGCTATTTTTTTGTGGAAATGTTTTCCCTTTGGATCCATGAAGATGCGCCACTGTTAAAGAAAGCCTCTCTGATTGGTGGGCTGGGTGTACCAGTCATTGAGGTTAGATTGTAACATGTAGGCAGGGATACTGGAGTATTGAGGTAGATATGTACATGTAGGCAGGGATCTGGAGTTGAGGTAGATGATGTATATGTAGACGGGTACTGCAGTATGAGTTAGATATGTATCATGTAGGCAGGTATCTGGAGTATTGAGGTAGATATGTACATGTAGGCAGGGATACTGGAGTATTGAGGTAGATATGTACATGTAGGCAGGAATACTGGAGTATTGAGGTAGATATGTACATGTAGCAGGGATACTGGAGTATGAGGTAGATATGTGCATGTAGGCAGGGATACTGGAGTATGAGGTAGATATGTACATGTAGGCAGGGATACTGGGAGTATTGAGGTAGATATGTACATTAGCAGGGATACTGGAGTATTGAGGTAGATATGTACAGTTAGACAGGGATACTGGAGTATTGAGGTAGATATGTACAGTAGGCAGGGATACTGGAGTATTGAGGTAGATATGTACATGTAGGCAGGGATACTGGAGTATTGAGGTAGATATGTACATGTAGGCAGGGATACTGGAGTATTGAGGTAGATATGTACATGTAGGCAGGGATACTGGAGTATTGAGGTAGATATGTACATGTAGACAGGGATACTGCAGTATTGAGGTAGATTGTACATGTAGGAGGGATACTGGAGTATTGAGGTAGATATGTACATGTAGGCAGGATACTGGAGTATTGAGGTAGATATGTACATGTAGGCAGGGATACTGGAGTATTGAGGAGATATGTACATTTAGGCAGGATACTGGAGTATTGGGGTAGATATGTACATGTAGGCAGGGATACTGGAGTATTGAGGTAGATATGTACATGTAGGCAGGGCTACTGAGTATTGAGGTAGATATGTACATGTAGGCAGGGATACTGGAGTATTGAGGGTAGATATGTACATGTAGGCAGGGATCTGGAGTATTGAGGTAGATATGTACATGTAGGCAGGGCTACTGAGCTATTGAGGTAGATATGTACAATGTAGGCAGGGCTACTGGAGTATTGAGGTAGATATGTACATGTAGGCAGGGATTAGGAGAAGTGACTGGGTATTTATCACACATGGGCTGGAATCCCCACCCCAGTTTAAGCACCGCCTTTGCCCAATCCTGATTCGTCCAAATAACCAGTGAGGAAGACCAAGCACAGGAACTAATGCATGCTGATTATCACACACATCCCATAGCCTGATGACAGACCTGCGGTACCATTTACCCTCCTTGTGTCTCTAAAACTGTGGTAGAATTATAGTTCAGTCAGCAACAGTAACACAACACATTTTTAGTCAGACAAACCCACGAGAATAAGTTCTTTTGTTCCCCTTTCTGTTTTATTTCAATACCGATATATACACACATACATACTGTAGCTTCCAAAGCAAGATAATATACGAAAACACACAGATTATGAACTGCAAATACATGAGTTAAATATTTGATTATATAGACTATAACATCACAACACAGGTCAAATGAGACCTCTAAAATATGTTGAGTTTGTTAAAATATGAATTTCACACCACTCATTGTTTCTCACCAAGGGTCGGTCAATTGGAATTGAAGGCTGTTAATTCGTTAAATAAACGAATTCTAATTCAATATCTTTTTTCAATGAACTGAATAATAATATATGAATTTCAAATGTTTTTCAATTTTAGTTTAAAAAAAAATCTAATCACTTCCTGAATTGAGTCCAATTTGAATTGACCCCAACCCTGCTTGGTATGTTTAGTTTTTGGAAGAGTGTTATGATGTGTTAAAATAGATCCTAATAAACAAACACGTTCAACTTTATTATTTAAATTGGAAATAAAGATGACATTTTAAATGTAAAAAAAAAAAAGACAATTTATTTAAGTCAATACGTTATTTAATTAGCAGTCAAGCTTGCTATCCTATTCCATCATAAGAATTTTACTATCAATGATAGTGAATTACCAAATCACTTGTAACAGAGGAAGTTCCTCACTCCTCACAGTCCTGGTTCCCCAAAGCTCTCCCTCTCTGGGCAGGGTCCCACAGCGAGGTTTGGGCGGGGCAGTGGGGCAGCCTCCCCCGGTCCAGGCCTGGTACTCCAGGGGGTCTCCATTCAACCCACAACCAGAAACCACTGAAAAAGCGCTAGACCGGTCCACCATGGTCTGTCTGGCCCCCTTTGATTCATTATCTCTGCACCTGAGCTGCTCATTCTCAGACAGCAGGCTGGTGAGGTCAGTGTAGTGCTTCCTGCAGTGATCCAGAGCCTCCTCCCACGTCTTGTTCTCCTTCACCAGGACCACGTTCAGATCAAAGCACAAGAAAGGGTTTCTTTGTTGGCACAGGCTGTCAGCCACATCTCACCCATGATCACACCGACACAGTCCTGGTTGACAACACTGTCCAGGTTTGGCAGGCCTGTACTCCAGAACCTGAATGTTGAGTTCCACCCTCCAGACACTTCCACTCTGTTGAGTCATTGGTATCTCTGTACAGACCGATCCAAGCAAACCATCCAGTTGAATTCAGAAGTTAAGCTGCTGGAGAACATCTCTGCTTCTCCTGGTCGGTGATGAAGGCCAGGTCAATGTATTTCTCTCTGCAGTACTGCTGAGCTTCTTGCCAGGTCAGTGTTTTATCCACATAGTAGAACTGTTTGGTAAGACAGAGACCACTGCAAACAGAGCAGTGAATGAGGAGCCCAAGTGAAGCTGCTCTTCCTCTGCATGATGTCCCAGTACTCAGTCAGTGTGGAGTGGAGCTGGACCTGCTGCTGCTCTTATGACACCATTATTACCTGGCGCTTCCTTGGCTCACCTCTACACACAAAGCAAACCAATCAGAGGCTTATTAACTCACCTACACCCACCAATGAGAACACTTCCCTAACTAACTGTAGACACTGGCCCTTCTGCTCACTACACATCGCTCTCCTCTCTCTCTCTCTCTCTCTCTCTCTCTCTCTCTCTCTCTCTCTCTCTCCTCTCTCTCCTCTCCCTCTTCTCTCTCTCATCAATCATTCATCCTCTACCCCTTTTCTCTATGTCTCACTCTCACTTATCCACTCAATCATTCACTTCTCTCCCTTCTCTCTCACTCTGTCTCTTTCTCTCCCTCCCTCTCTTACTGGGTGGAAGGCTCATTTTGATTTCCATCATTGGTGTCCCCCAATAGAAATGCCCACTGTGACGATGCAAACCGAGCGTGCCCACTCACCCCCCCCTTCTCTTTCTTTCTCTCTCTCTGTGTCACTTCCCCTCCCTCTACAGTCCTTCGTTAGGTAAATCTCACTGCCTCTCAGTCAAATGTTTCCAGCCATGCAAAGACCCAGGGTTGATCTAGGTAGGTCTGGGTTGGGCTGGTGAGTTGGTTGGTCTGGGTGGGTTGGGCTGGGATGGGCTGGTCTAGGCTGGTCTGGTTGGGGTTGTCTGGG
>NW_019945852.1:7955-10977 GCF_002910315.2 Salvelinus sp. IW2-2015 | reverse complement strand
ACTGTAGACACTGGCCCTTCTGCTGCACTACCCACAATCGCTCTCTCCTCTCTCTCTCCTCTCTCTCTCTCTCTCTCTCTCTCTCTCTCTCTCTCTCCTCTCTCCCTCTCTCTCTCTCACTCAATCATTCATCCTCTACCCCTTTTCTCTATGTCTCACTCTCACTTATCCACTCAATCATTCACTTTCTCCCCCTTCTCTCTCACTCTGTCTCTTTCTCTCCCTCCCTCTCTTACTGGGTGGAAGGCTCATTTTGTTTCCATCATTGGGTGTCCCCCCAATAGAAATGCCCACTTGGACGATCAACCGAGCGTGCCCACTCACCCCCCCCTTCTCTTCTTTCTCTCTCTCTGTGTCACTTCCCATCCCTCTACAGTCCTTCGTTAGGTAAATCTCACTGCCTCTCAGTCAAATGTTTCCAGCCATGCAAAGACCCAGGGTTGATCTAGGTAGGTCTGGGTTGGGCTGGTCTGAGTTGGTTGGTCTGGTTGGGTTGGGCTGGGATGGGCTGGTCTAGGCTGGTCTGGGTTGGGTTGTCTGGGGTGGACTGGGTTGGGTTGGTTGGGTTGGGTTGGGTGGTCTGGGTTGGGCTGGATGGTCTGGGTTGGGTTGGTCTGCGTTGGGCTGGATGGGCTGGTCTGGGTTGTCTGGGTGTCTAGGTTTGTCTGGGTTGGGCAGCAGAAGAACAGAGAGGATGGTCCCCAGTTAAATCCCCCAGGTCATGGATCAGAGTGACTGGATTGTTTGGTTTGAGCTCACCCCAGTATCCCTGCCTACATGTACATATCTACCTCAATACTCCAGTATCCCTGCACATTGTAAATGTGCTACAGGCCCTGACCCTGTATATAGCTTCCTCTCTTAGTTCTTATTTCTCATGTTTTTATTTGACTATTTTGATATTGAATACTGCTGTTGAGTAGGGCTGGCAAGTTAAGCACTGGAGGCCTACTGGTGCATGTGACAAATAAAATTAGAAATTTAGAAATTTGGACCTGGTATAAACGGTAAGGGTTAGGGCCAGAGCCAGGGTTAGGGTTAGGTTAATCTCTTTCCTAGACACTTTTGCCCAAATGTGCCAAGAGTCTGGTTCACCAACAGGTCAGACAATACAGGAAGACCTGGAAAAGCACATAGTCATTGGCTTAATAGGCTAAGTCTACCAACCACTCATCTCCCACAACACCTTCCCCTTCACCTAATTTAGCAGGCATGAAAGAAACGCCTGAGTGGAGTTCCCACATCCGGCTTTCAGTTTGACGCTGTGTTGTGTTTTAATGCTCTCCTTCCACCACTAGATGTCTCTGGTGGACCTGAGATAAAGGGTCAGGCATATGGCCTGAGACAGAGTTTGGGTTAGGTGGTGATGATAACGTGTGCTGTGTTGTGTGTTGTAATGCTCTCCTCTCACCACTAGATGTCTCTAGTGGACCTGTGAAGGAAGCTAGTGGAGGGCAGCCAAGTCCCACCAGGGCCCCTATTCATAAAACAGCATCCCAAATGGCACCCTATTCCCTATTTAGTGCACTACATTGGACCAGGACCATTCGGTACGCAGCAAAGCATCTCAGATTAGAAGTGCTGATCTTGGGTCAGTTTGACCATTTAAATAATTACTATTGAGATTACATGGACAGGCGGGTCGGGTTGCTGGACAAACTTTTACATTTGGATGATTAACTGACTGATCGATTGTCTGACTGACTGAGATCTCTCTACTCTACCTGTGAGTGTAGCTGGGGACGTCCCCCTCCACCTGTCTGCCCAGTACGATCAGTACTCCCCAACGGAGGTTCTACTTAGGCCAGGGGTCAGCCATGATGCCCGGACCAAGGTGGACCACACCACCCTTCACCTGGCTGCTCCAGCAGGGACAGGCATCGTAGAGGTCCTGCTCCAGGTACAGCCTCCCTCCACATGGCTGCTCCAGCAGGGACAGGCATCGTAGAGGTTCTGCTCCAGGTACAGCCTCCCTCCACATGGCTGACTGTCTATTTAACCAGGTGAGTCCTATTTAGATTTCAATGGGTTTTTTCAAGGGAGCCCTGACCGAGAGAATCAGCAAACAGTTACACAAGTTTCACCCCCCCAAAAATAGTGTTACTCTAAACCAGTGGTTCCCATACTTTTTATAGTCCCGTACCCCTTCAAACATTCAACCTCAAGCTGCGTACCCCCTCTAGCACCAGGGTCAGCGCACTCTCAAATGTTGCTTTTTGCCATCATTGTAAGCCTGCCACACACACACTATACAATTATTAAACATAAGAATGAGTGTGAGTTTTTGTTATGGGCACAAATAATAATAATCAATAATTTTGTTCTTTTTTTAACCATCTTACATATAAAACCTTATTTGTTCATCGAAAATGTGAATTACTCACCACAGGTTAATGAGAAGGGTGTGCTTGAAGGATGCACATAACTCTGCAATGTTGGGTTGTATTGAAGAGTCTCAGTCTTAAATCATTTCCCACACACAGTCTGTGCCTGTATTTAGTTTAAGCTAGTGATGGCTGAGAATCCACTCTCACATAGGTACGTGGTTGCAAAGGGCATCAGTCTTAACAGCGCGATTTGCCAAAGCAGGATACATCATACAGTGATGGAAAGGCCTGTGCGTTGTCTCGCACATTGAATATAGTTGCGGAGAGTCCCTGCAATACTAGAATTAGATCATTCAGGCGGGAAAAAACAGCACCCAGATAGTCCAGTCGTGTGAGAAACTCGTCATCATGCAAGCGGTCAGACAAGTGAAAATTATGGTCAGTAAAGAAAACTTTAAGCTCGTCTCTCAATTCAAAAAAACGTGTCAATACTTTGCCCCTTGATAACCAGCTCACTTCTGTATGTTTTGAAAAGGTGTTGTTTGATGAAGGTTTGTCTGTGTAGTTTTATTGGCCTTTCCCCACAGCATTGTCCCAGCCATATCCACTGCAGCAGGAAGAATGAAGTCCTCCACAATAGTATGGGGCTTGCCTGTCCTAGCCACTCGGTAGCTCACCATATAAGACGCTTCTAG
>NW_019945852.1:3505-7932 GCF_002910315.2 Salvelinus sp. IW2-2015 | reverse complement strand
TTGTCTCGCACATTGAATATAGTTGCGGAGAGTCCCTGCAATCCTAGATTCAGATCATTCAGGCGGGAAAAAACAGCACCCAGATAGGCCAGTCGTGTGAGAAACTCGTCATCATGCAAGCGGTCAGACAAGTGAAAATTATGGTCAGTAAAGAAAACTTTAAGCTCGTCTCTCAATTCAAAAAAACGTGTCAATACTTTGCCCCTTGATAACCAGCTCACTTCTGTATGTTTTAAAAGTGTTACATGGTCGCTGCCCATATCATTGCATAGTGCAGAAAATACACGAGAGATCAGGGCAATAACAAAGTTCAGGGCTTTAACAAAGTTAACCATTTTCACTGTAGTGTCAAAAACGTCTTTCAAGCTGTCAGGCATTCCCTTGGCAGCAAGAGCCTCTCGGTGGACGCTGCAGTTCTACCCAAGTGGCGTCGGGAGCAACTGCTTGCACGTGCGTTACCACTCCACTATGTCCCCCTGTCATAGATTTTGCGCCATCAGTACAGATACCAACACATCTTGAACACCAAAGTCCATTTGATGACACAAAGCTGTCCAGTACTTAAAAAATATCCTCTCCTGTTGGCCTGGTTTCCAGTGGATTGCAGAAGAGGATGTTTTTTTTAATTGACCCCATATAAACGGAACGGACATATACCAGGAGTTGTGTCAGGCCCGCCACCTCTGTTGACTCATCCAGCTGTAACGCATAGAATTCACTGGCTTGTATGCGAAGCAGTAATTGTTTCAAAACATCTCCTGCCGTGTCACTGGTGCGTCGTGAAAAGGTGTTGTTTGATGAAGGTTTGTCTGTGTAGTTTTATTGGCCTTTTCCCCACAGCATTGTCCCAGCCATATCCACTGCAGCAGGAAGAATGAAGTTCTCCACAATAGTATGGGGCTTGCCTGTCCTAGCCACTCGGTAGCCCACCATATAAGACGCTTCTAGCCCCTTCTTATTAATGGTATCTGTTGCTTTTATACATGTCTTACTACTCAAAAGTCATCTTACTTCTCACTCAAAGAACTCCTGTGGCTTATTTTTCAAATTGGCATGTTTTGTTTCTAGATGTCTGCTCAAGAGTGAAGGTTTCATCGAGTTGTGAGATAGTACTTTTGTACATATATAACACACTGTGGCTGAGGAAAGGCACTACTCCCAATATAAGTGAACCCCAAATCAATGTAGTTCTCATCATATTTGCGCCTCTTCGCTGGTCCAACGTCCCTGTCTGTTGTTCGGTGCTTTCCCGGGTAAGGGGGCAGTATAACTCTTCGGCTGCATCAGATTCACAACTGTCAGTGTCCATGCTAGCTGGGCTAACAACAAATGTAGAATTACTGATGCTAGCATTGGATGTGCTCGTGGAAGCAGAACAACTTGTGTAGTCGACAGGTGCAGGTGTAGTACTGCTGGTAGTAGCAGTACTACCAGTAGAGCTGGTATGTGTCTCTATGGACGCAAGCCTTACTTTTTTTAACCATTTATAAATTTTCAAATAAACGGAATGAGCTGCAGCTACGTTTGGCTAAATACGGACCGTTCGTGGAATTCCCGCGAGAGAGTAACGGTTAATGTGATTGGATGTTAATTATTTGACAAGGCTACCTGTATTTGCATTGTGTTGTTATTTTCTCTGAACACTAGGTGGTTTCATTTTATTTTGGGTAGTGAAACGAGTCTACTCAGGTGAGAAAAAGACCTCACCCAATGTATAGCCCCGTTGGAAATAATAAAGGGACTGTTTGAAAATGTGAATCACAATTTTTATTTGGCATACCCAGATGGCATTGCGTAACAGCAATAGTTAGTGGCTTATAATGCTCTTAATTCATATATATGTTTAACTTTACATATGAATAAAATGTCACAGAAATTATTCACAAAATAACAACGTTGTTTAATTCATTCATAAAACAACATGACGTTCAAAATGAATTGATGATGTTATGAATGGAAAAGGGCCTGTGATATATCAGATTCAGATTCACCTGGAGGGACTTTGATGTGGGTCTCAAACTCCTGGCTTCTGTTCAGACCTCCATTACAGAAGATCAGTAGTCATTCTACCATTACAGACCCATCCCCTGTGATCTCCTGCCATCAGCAACAGTCGTCCACTGTCACAGGGCCACCGAGCTAATGCCATTAATAACGGCTTGTTACAGGCACCGAGCTAATGCCGTTATTAACTACACACTCATCCACTGTCATAGGGGATGCGTTCATAATGCCACCCTTTTCAAGATATAGTGCACTACTTTTTAACCAGGGCCCATAGGGTAGAATAGTAGAATGACTGATCGCTAGTAGGCCTGGGCAAAGTAGTGCACTATGTAGGGAATAGGGTGCGCATTTGGGACATGCCCAGGGACTGTAGGGCCCCTGTAGGGAACAGGGAGTACAGGACAATGGCCCCATTGATTCTCTCTGCTCTGCTGTAGCATGTAGCATGGGATCCGCTGACGTCAATGACCAGGCCTGCTGTACAGGGGACATTCTTTACTGCATAATGAATGTCCCAACTGTCTGGGACAGTAATGCTATATGTTGATATTAATTGTTTAAATTGATACATTAATGAATGAGTGAGTGAGAAGACTTCTGCTCCTTCGTTCGAACAATTGATTGATTCATCGAGAKCAATTGATCAAGTTTGATTCGATTGATCGAGATCAATTTGATGTTATCAATAGATTGACTGACCCCCCCCCCCGCTATCTCTCTCCTCTGTGTTCCAGCACAGGGCTGATGTGAATACTAAAGACATGCTGAAGACCAGTGCTCTCCGCTGGGCTGTGCAGCACGGCGACAGAGAGGTGGTGGACCTGCTGATCCAGTGGACATCCACGCTACCAGCAAGTTCTGTAAACTCGCCCTCGACAACGTCAACGACCAGCTGGCTGAGATCCTACAGGTTCAGAATACTGGATGTGTTAACAAAGTGGTGTTGGTCAATTCCATTACRATTCATTAAAGGAAGTCAGCTGATATTCAAACTTTCTCAATGACGATAATAATTTCCCCGATGGGTTTAGACTTGAGAGAGGCAGTTTGTGTTATGACGATGTAATTTTTTTTTACAGGGGCATCACTTTGACCTGAAATTGTACTTACATAATGCACCTGTAATCCATAACCTTCTGAAATATGTCTTCCTGCCTTTAAATACTAATCTGTACCCTGTTCGCTGTGTATATTTGTATAATGGATTGGYTTCTGTCCCGTCAATGACCTCCCTAGAGAAATGAATGAGAGGGAGTGTGTATTTCACAGTGTTTAAATGTCAGAGGATGGGAATGCTGGGAACAGTGCAGCTGGTGCCTGGGCTTGTGGCAGTGTTATACATATGGACGGTGCCTCAAATGGCACCCTATTCCCTATAGTGTGCACTACTTTTGACCAGAGCCCATAGGGATTAGGGAGCCACTTAGAATGGGCCCATGGTATCCTCAGCCATTGAAATAGACAGGTGTGACAAAGACCTTTGATTCAGTGTTTGGTCTCCATTCTGTAATGTTTCACCTTGTTTGTTTTGGAACCATCATACAACTCAAACATCACAGATGTGAGCGAAACCAAACCAACGTCAATACATTCAGCTAGTCAGACAGGAAACCAACGTCAGTACATTCAACTAGTCAGACAGGAAACCAACGTCAGTACACTCAAAGAGAAGATGAGTCGACAGGAAACAACGTCAGTACATTCGCTAGTCAGACAGGAACCAACGTAATACATTCAACTAGTCAGACAGGAAACCAACGTCAATACATCATAGTCAGACAGGAAACCAACGTCAGTACATTCAGCTAGTCAGAACAGGAAACCACATCAATACATTCAAGCTAGTCAGACAGGAAACAACGTCAATACATTCAGCTAGTTCAGACAGGAAACCAACGTCAATCATTCACTAGTCAGACAGGAAAACCAACGTCATACATTCAGCTAGTCAGACAGGAAACAAAGTCATTACATTCAGACTAGTCCAGACAGGAAACCAACGTCAGTACATTCAACTAGTCAGACAGGAAACAACGTCAGTACATTCAACTAGTCAGACAGGACCAACGTCATACATTCAACTAGTCAGACAGGAAACCCAGTCAATACATTCACTAGTCAGACAGGAAACCAACGTCAATACATTCAACTAGTCAGACAGGAAACCAACGTCAATACATTCAGCTAGTCAGACAGGAAACCAACGTCATACATTCAGCTAGTCAGACAGGAAATGGAACAATTACTTTCACAGAATAGGTTTTGTGTGTGTGTGTGTGTGGTGTGTGTGTGTGGGTGTGTTGTGTGTGTGTGTGTGTGTGTGTGCGTGCGTGCGTCCGTGCGTGCTGTGCGGTGCGTGCGGTGCGTGCGTGGCGTGCGTGCGTGGGTGCGGTGGTGCGTGCGTGCGTGCGTGCGTGTTT
>NW_019945852.1:0-2414 GCF_002910315.2 Salvelinus sp. IW2-2015 | reverse complement strand
AACCTCCAACTAGTCAGACAGAAACCAACGTCAATACATTCAGCTAGTCAGACAGGAAACCAAAACGTCAGTACATTCAGCTAGTCAGACAGGAAACCAACGTCAATACATTCAGCTAGTCAGACAGGAAACCAACGTCAATACATTCAGTAGTCAGACAGGAAACAACGTCATATCATTCAGCTAGTCAGACAGGAAACCAACATCAATACATTAAGCTAGTCAGACAGGAAACCAACGTCAGTACATTCAGCTAGTCAGACAGGAAACCAACGTCAGTAATTCAACTAGTCAGACAGGAAACCAACGTCAGTACATTCACTAGTCAGACAGGAAACCAACGTCAATACATTCAACTAGTCAGACAGGAAACCAACGTCAGTACATTCAGCTAGTCAGACAGGAACCAACGTCAATACATTCAGCTAGTCAGACAGGAAACCAACGTCAATACATTCAACTAGTCAGACAGGAAACCAACGTCAGTACATTCAGCTAGTCAGCAGGAAACCAACATCAATACATTCAACTAGTCAGACAGGAAACTAACGTCAATACATTCAGCTAGTCAGACAGGAAACCAACGTCAATACATTCAACTAGTCAGACAGGAAACCAACGTCAATACATTCAGCTAGTCAGACAGGAAACCAACGTCAATACATTCAACTAGTCAGACAGGAAACCAACGTCAGTACATTCAACTAGTCAGACAGGAAACCAACGTCGTACATTCAACTAGTCAGACAGGAAACCAACGTCAGTACATTCAACTAGTCAGACAGGAAACCATGTCAATACATTCAACTAGTCAGACAGGAAACCAACGTCAATACATTCAACTAGTCAGACAGGAAACCAACGTTACATTCAAGCAGTCAGACAGGAAACCAACGTCAATACATTCAGCTAGTCAGACAGGAAACCAACGTCAATACATTCAGCTAGTCAGACAGGAAACCAACGTCAATACATTCAGCTAGTCAGACAGGAAACCAACGTCAATACATTCAGTTAGTCAGACAGGAAACCAACGTCAATACATTCAGCTAGTCAGACAGGAAACAACGTCAATACATTCAGCTAGTCAGACAGGAAACCAACGTCAATACATTCAACTAGTCAGACAGGAAAACAACGTCAATACATTCAGCTAGTCAGCAGGAAACAACGTCAATACATTCAACTAGTCAGACAGGAAACGAACGTCAATACATTCAGCTAGTCAGACAGGAAACCAACGTCAATACATTCAGCTAGTCAGACAGGAAACCAACGTCAATACATTCAACTAGTCAGAAGGAAACCAACGTCAATACATTCAGCTAGTCAGACAGGAAACCAACGTCAATACATTCAACTAGTCAGACAGGAAACCAACGTCAGTACATTCAGCTAGTCAGACAGGAAACCAACGTCAGTACATTCAACTAGTCAGACAGAAACCAACGTCAGTACATTCAGCTAGTCAGACACGAAACCAAACGTCAAAATACATCAACTAAGTCAGTGTGTGCGTGTGTGTGTGCATCTACAGGGACGTCTGGTGGACCTGATGACTGTTATTATTCCAGTCAGCGGTGGACCTGATGCCTTTTCTTATTCTAGTCAGTCATTCACCTCCCCATCATGATCTGAGAACTCCACTTCTTACCAATGTTACACTTTGTAAACCATTCTGATGCAGTGGTAACGTCTGTCATTCTCTGTGTTTTATACTGTTTAGTTTCTTCTTGTTTTAATGTTGGCAATTATTGTTTRTTTAAGGTTTGCCATGTATTTCCAMCTCAGAATGACCTTACATTATCTTGATTCCTTCTGTGTTGAATCAGAACAATGGGTCTTTTAGCATGGAATATGTGCTCACAAAAAGGTGATGGCGTGGGGCTTTTTGTTGTGTGGCTATCATCCTATTGTAAACATGATCAATGTGCGCTCTGCCCTGGAGTCCCTCGCCCACAGACAGACACACATTGGGAGAAGAGAGGCGGGGCGTTCCAACAATTAGGTGCCCTTTGAGATGTGGAACTATTGATTTCCCCTCATTTTATCATTCTGTCAAAAATAATGTTAAACTGAATAAAAAACTACGTTTCCCATCGCAAGTGGTTGAATAAAAAAAATGACTATAGTATGTGCCTGTTAAGTGCCAAATAAAGTAACAGGGTTGACGGTAACAGGTTTGAACATTTCATCTTAAATCAGCCATGATTCCCATTTTGACAAGAGAAATGGAAGCTTGTTGTGTGGAACAGGGAGGGGCAATTGAATGCAAGCTTCACAAACAAAATGACGATAATTGTTRAAACATTTCTAGCCTGTCTAGTTATGGGTAACAGAGTCGACGTGTTGGGTAACAGGTTCAACGTGTTGGGTAACAGGGTTGACGTGAGGAGTAACAGGGTTGACGTGTT
>NW_019945851.1:35270-47753 GCF_002910315.2 Salvelinus sp. IW2-2015 | reverse complement strand
CTGGGACTTCTGGTACAGCTGACAAACTGAGTCGTTCAGGGATCCTTGTTCTTCTCCAGCCACCCAGTGATGTTGTAGTCCACAGTTCCGCGTAGTGCACCAGGAGAAGTGGGCCTCTGCCTTGCCTTTGGCAGCTTGGCTTTTCAAACGCCTTTGTTTTGCCAAGATGCGGCGTAGAGCTTGTCCTTGAAGGTAGTGTCTGAAGACTTGGGGAACATGCACTCCTCTTCAAGGATGGAGAAGATCCCCAATGGCTTTACGAAAAGAGATGTATATCAAATTAGTGATATTTCCATTTAGGATCACGTTTATTAATTTGGTGATTATATTATAGGATTACATTCCTTTAGGGACACATAATAGGAAACATATTGAGTTCTCAACAGGCAGTGGCGCATATTAATGGGTRCCAARGGAAGCCAGGCTTCCCCCCAAAAATGACACATTATTTTATATCTTTCGTCTCGTTTAGCAAGAGGCTGAATATATCTCTCCAGGTAAAGCATCCGAGCGAGCAAAACTGCGCCCCTCTTTCTCTGTATGTGTAGCTCTTCTATCTGATGCTGTCTGTCAAAACTAATATGATATTGGAACATTGAATATATGGGAAGAAGACAACGAGCATTTGGCCTCCGTTGATATTTTTTTTATACAATAACAGCGAATCAGAGTTGAGCTAAACTGAGTGAGCTAATCTGCGAATGGTCCTGGTGCACCAAAACATGTGTGAAATGAAGCCAGTTTGAATTTGGCTTCACATCAATCCAAACGTCATTGACAGAAAGAAAAACTTCAATTGTTGCATCTCTTTGTGTTGTTTTCCTCTGGAGGATAGCTAGCTAAAATGGGCCCTTTCCTAAATTGGCCATGGATGGAGATAGGGACTTGTACTCATAGTTTTACTTAATTTCCCATCCTGGCCAATGATTCTAACAGCAATTCTGATCCAACCATAAATTCATACATTGTTCTTTTGGTCTGAGAGTATGGAAGTTCAATATGTAGCAAGGTGTAGAAGGCGAATGTTAACTAGCTGGCTAATCGTAGCCCAGGAAAGGAAGTTAGAATAGCGAGCAATGGTTTTAGCCAGGTAGCCAAGGACAACAAAATTGTAAAGCGTGTACTGTATGACAGAGACTGTTTCAGCAACATGAAAGACAGGTGGATGGCATTGGCATTCTCTACAAGTAGGGTGAGTCAACATGTTTTTTCTACTCACATAAATTAGTACCATGGACAGCCACATGATATTTAGCTGACATTGATTGGAATTAACTCGTTTTTGGAATATTTTAGTTGTCACTGTATTAGACTAAGCAGAGGTGATTTAATGATGTTGAAATGTTGAAGTTAAAATGGTATTGGAATAGTGGAGGGGGACAGCTCCTGTTTTCTTTGCGACTTGCAGTAACTCTCCGTGGTTCTAAGTCAATAGATGTTTAGTGGTCCGAAAATGGCAGAAAGATGTACTTGACTGACCATGCTGTAGGTCATGTAACTGTTTGTTACATGCATTATGCTTTGTGGACTCCACGGGACAGATGTTGCTCTCCGGTTTTGTGTTGAAACAAAGGTGTGGTTGAATTTATTCTGCCGCTGTGTCTTCTTATTGTCTCGGGCTTAGGCCTATATATCACGGTGGCAAGGCATATAAACTAACAGGTTATCGAGCAAACAATGCAATTATCACAACACATAGGTTGTAATATATATATTTTTTACTGCAGTAATTTAAACGCTACGCCGCTACTTTAATACTGTATACGTTGTACCACAGTGATAATATTTCACAGCGCTCATATGAGCTTTGCTGTTACGGTCCATTATAACAGTCATTATAATCCTCACAGACAGCTTACCTTCTCAATAAGCTCAATGCAGGCAGCCAAGTCCATGCCGAAGTCAATGAAGGCCCAGACGATTCCCTCCTTCTTGTACTCCTCTTGCTCCAGGACGAACATGGTGTGGTTGAAAAACTGTTGCAGTTTCTCATTGGTGAAGTTGATGCACAGCTGCTCCATGCTGTTGTACTGTTGATGGGATTTTAAAAGGGATCATTTCATCATACAAGGTTGTAATCAATCTGAATCACAACTAATTGTCTTGTTTCTGGTGTCATACTCACATCAAAGATCTCAAACCCGGCAATGTCGAGCACACCGATATAGAACTGCCTTGATTCTTGGTGTCCAACATCTCATTGATACGTATGACCATCCAAAGAACATCCTCTCATAGATGGACTTGGCCAGAGCACTGAGAGTTATTAACCTGCAATGATAATACCTCAAATTAATACATGAGATATTGACCATGTCTCGTGATAAGGTGAAACAAGCTTGGGAAAAACAAAAGCAATGCACTCATCCCAAAATAAATCCAGTGCTTAGAAAATGTTAGATTCTGTGTTTGGCCGCCTTACCTGAGGCACAGTCTGTCCCTTGGTCACATACTCGTTGCGACCTTCACTCTGGGTAGCACAGAGCCTTCAACATCTCAGCTGAGTTCAGGCCCAGCAGGTAGGCGATTTTATCAGCCACTGGAGAGAAAACCAACAACAACAGATCACTTGTTTCTGATGTCACATTGACAAAATAGTTTGGCTAACTTCTTTGTGGGTTAGGTTTTTGATTCACCACATTTCTGGAGGTTGGAATTTGTTCTCCAAAAATGATCTCCTGCCTGACTTTCATGTGGCACTGTCTGTCTTCGGTGTTCTATTTCTATGTTGGGGAATGGGACTAATGTTCTACATATTGTATATCTATGAGTGGGACTCACCCTCTGTGCCGTCTGGCTCGGCCTGCTCCTCACGCTGCTTCTGTTTGAATTTCAAGTTTCCATGGTGGCAATACAGCTCCTGTCAGCTTGTAGATGCCGATCTTCTCTTCATTAGTGAAGCCCAGGATGGTAATGGCATCCTGACATTAAAGAGGAAGTACAACAGTGATGAACTGAACGGTAGTTTGCTCAGTTACACTACAGTTCTGTGCTGCTCCCTGCAGAACAAATGGGATGGATAGATTTGACTGGCTTCTCTGTTCCACACGATTGCGCTTTGCAAACACATTAGTAGATGGCAGCACAGTTCCACAGTTCCACAGGGCACTTAGTGGTGTTCTCTTGTGGAAGGCATGAAGAGTTCCTTGAGACACACGCCTAACCCCTAACTAACAAGGCAAAAACATACATAAACATTCCCAGCTGCCACCAAGTTGGAATTGCACAGAGCATTCAGTTGGTATGGTGGTCCTATCCATTCCATATCTAGAGTTTGGTTAACCCTTTGTTTGACTCACATCTGTGGCATCCAGCTCTTCATTGTCATTGATGCTGGCCACAGTGATCTGTCCCTGGCTGCACATGGGGAAGTCGTATGGATTGGTGGTGATGAGCGCCATTTCTGTGGACAACGGAGAACAGCTTGTCATTTAAATCTCATAGAATTCTGCTGTCCTACCTTTACAGTAACTCTCCCTCCTTTACTCAATAGATGGACTCAATTATACATGTAGTATACAATGAATATCATCAAAAGAGGAGACTGAGACTTGTGGACTAGTGCATCACAGTGCATTACTTGATAGATATTTCCCAAAGACCTTCCAAATGTTTAGATGCCTTGTTACCTTGGATGTACTCATTGTAATAGTATTATTAGTGTGGATTATGAATATATTCCATAGATGGGGGTGGGAATAATTTCCACTGGCGTACCAACTAGCTCAGGTTTGTGGCCTGTCATCATCTGGAAGAAGATGTGGTAGCCTCTCTCATCAGGCAGCTGGAAGGACACTCTTGACTTCTCCAGCAGGTCTGGGGGAGAGAGAGGGGGAGAATGACACAAAGAGAAAGAGTAGAGAGAATGAGAATGAGAGATAGAGAATGACACATAGAAAGTAGAGAGAGAGTGAATGAGAGAGAGAGAGAGAAAATGACACAAAGAGAAAGTAGAGAGAGAATTAGATAATTTGTTGGATATCATTACATTTAAATGTATCTGTGTGAATTTAGGAAAGCATTGAGAAACAATCAAAACCAACTCACAGGTTTCAATGTCAGCTTTAGCCAGTTTACCAGCTTGGAAGTGAATCCTGATGAATTTACCCTGTAGTAGAGCATGGGGGTTAGAAATAGATCAACAAAATAATCTAACATTTTACTTTGATAGATCTCTTTAAATGTTACAGTTTGTTGGACAGATGTTGCATATAACAATAGGGAACTACTGAATTACATTTTTCTATTAAGGTAACTTCCACATGTGCTTTCATACTTACAAAGCGGACGAGTTGTCGTTCCTCACTGTCTTGGCATTACCTAAGCCTCCAGCAGAGGGTAGCTGCAATGATCTTGATCCTCAAGAGACCCTGATTGAGACAAACACAAGTTGCTCAGAAACTGTAAAAGAAATTTTTCCTGATTGACAATTTTTCTTGAAACATGATTCAACCAAACTGAAATGTAAAAAGGCAAACAATAGAACAACCTACCTGCATTTTGCGGGGTCTCTTCTTCTTCTTCTGCACCAGACACTGCAATGGTGGCAAGTACTGGATACACGCTTGGTGTTGACAGTCTTTCCTGCACCGGATTCTCCACTGGTTTATATGACAGAGAAAGAGGGGTTTTAGTTACATGTTTGAGTGTCAGATTGGCTTTCACCAAGAAAATAGCATAGAAAAATACCTGTCTGTTTCTACATAAAATCATTAACAAATATTCCTTCTCATCGACTCGTTATTACACATAGCCTAATGCTAATCCATTCATAATGTCATGTATTTCATCACACCAAGTGACCAACTTATTACAATAGAAACACTTTCTCAAGTGACATTTTAGTAAACAACTTACGTAATCAGGACGGACTGGTTCTCCTTATCTGGAACCAAAAAACACATTGCTTATCATACTCAAAACATGGGGACATTATTTAATTCATGCATAATCATGCATTTCATTTTGAAACATTTTCATTAAGGGTAGTGAGATCAGATATATTTCCCAGCAAACTGTTTTAACCTGGACTAGAAAACAGTAGATCCTCTCTAAAGCATATTTTAACATCATCTATCCATCCATCCATCTGTAAGCATTTATGGACACATCATCCATCACATCCTCTCCAATCATTCCTGTCCCTCCATCCATCCATCCATCACATCCATCCATCATCCCATGCCATCCATCCATCCATCCAGCCATGAGATTCGTACCAATCATCATGAACTGAAAGGCGTTGTCAGAGACGGAGAAGATATGGGTGGAGCCTCCATCCTCTTCTTCCCTCTGTAGGCGTTGACAACCTCTTCGTCGTACACAGGGAGCCACTTGTAGGGGTTCACCGTGGCACAGAAGAGCCCAGAGTAGGTCTGGATGAAAGCATAATTACATTTGTGGATTAGTAAAAGTCAGATGTACTTTTACCTGGATTTATGTGAGGATGTGGGTGTACTTTGGTATACTGATGTGGGTCTACTGTATTGATATGTTTTGGTTTCTACCTTCATTTGTGTGTAGGTACTGTATGTATGTGTATTATATGTCATGTATGTGTTCTATGTATATTATGTATGTGTGTATTTATTAGTTCATGTATGTGTGTTTGTATGTGCAGGTTTCTTACATAGATCATCCATGCTGCATAACGCTCTTTGAGGTTATACAACACAGAGGCTTCATTCAGGTAGGTCATCATGGCCATGTCCTCAATCTTGTCGTACTTAGGGGGGTCATCTCATAGATGTCTGCATCTTTGAACTCTTTTCCTTCCTGAAACAGTCAGAAATCTAGATTACACGCAGATCAAAGTGGACATGACTGAATGCTTTTTGCTCATTAAATACAAGTACATCGTTAAAAAAATGCATATCAACATTTATCCAACTACATATTCTTGACTAGTCAATACACAAAAAATTCTATGCATTTTTAAATAGCTGTGTTGATGTTTGAAGGTTTTATTTCTGCTACAAAAAACAAAAATCCTTCATAATATTTTTTTGTTAAAGATTTTTATATGAATGTTTTTAATCATTTGATGATTTCATGAAACAGAGTAATTACACAACTTGAACTTGAAATTTTCAGATCAGCTTACTCCTTAGTGCCGTCAGGTTTCGTGACTGTTACAGTAACTTCCCGTCGCCCCTGGCAGTGACCAGACCCTTAAGGTACAGCTCCACCTTGTCTGCCACATAGCAGGCGTTCTTTGAATCAAAGGGTGCGGCTTGTGCCTCCATCCTCTCCTTCTCAGACTTACGGAGGTATATGGCAGCCTTGCCGTAGATTTGCATCTCAGCGTCCGTACTCATGGTGACGGATAACTAGGAAAGAGATGAAACAAGAAACATTATTGACTCTGTGGTGCTTCCTCCCCAGTCAACAGAGTTAGGTGAGCGTATCTCTACAGATATTCTCATCATTTTTATTTGAAGACGTCAAACCGTTCTCACCTTCTTTCCCCTCCTACAGATGAATGTGTACTTCTTAAGAAGGAGCCTGGTGAAAACATAAGTGTTTGTGGAAAACGCACAAGTCTATAGCAGTTGAGGCTGCTGAGGGGAGGACGGCTCATAATAATGACTAGCGTAGGCAAATGGGAATGGCAATTCAGACACCTGGAAAACCATGTGTTTGATGTATTTGATACCACCTTTTCCTCTCCAGTCAACTATCCCACCAAGCCCCATCCTCCCCAATTAAGTGTAACCACCAACCTCCTGTGATTCAAAGCCTCATCATTTGAGTCCCCGAAGGGATAGAGAACCATTTATTCCAGTTCATTTACAGCCATGGTCCAATTCAAACTACAGGTGCAACTGTAATTCACATTTTTCCTAGAGCAAGCTTATGGACATCACTTTAATCCTTTATTCAAATGAATACACTGAAACCCCAGTTACATTCTAGGACCAACCCCTCCACATTTACAAAACAAGACATAAATGCAAAGTTACTGATTTTTTAAAGTAAAAAACATTTTTGAAGTTTTTATAAAATATTTGATTACATTGTAAACTAATGCCTTTGATTGCACTATCTGTCAAATATTACATACAAGAGACAATGCAGATTAAATTCAAAAACAGTGCAGTTAGCTGCTGCCTCAGTTGCTGAGTGCAAAGATGAGACACATTTACAAATCTAAGGAGGTGTAGAGGTCTACCACAGAGGAAGAAGGTATCTGACTTATGGATGCTGGGCCTCAGCCTCCTTATTATCTGGTTGGAAGTGCTAACCAAGCAAAAGTTAATTATGGACCACTCTGGGGAGGACATGGATTGTTGGAGAAGACCTCTGTGTGTCTGTGTCTCACTAGCACCTCCCACTTCCAGGAGCACCACACTCCCATGACATTACTTTTTAATGTCATGTTTGTCTCTGAATTGAATTCCACTGAACTTTACGTAAATGAGAGATGTCATTACTAATAATTATGACAWTATCAAAAGTTTGATTCATCCCAATGTTACTTCTACTGACCCTCATACTGTAATGGACTGAGTCCATGTTGCCCCACTACAACTAAAATAGTTTTCATTAATTCTAATCTGACCTTATTTAGTTCCATTTTAGTGGCATTAATCTTCATCAACAACTTTATATATATGTTCACCTATTATTTATATGATTTAGCTTGTAAACACATCTGAACTGTCTCCTCACCTCATGCTTGTGACGACGGAGTTGGCCGTTACCTCGTGCTTTGCTCAGTTTGATTTATCACCCTGGTGGAACCACATTAAATGAATATTATAAAGCTAGAACTGAAACATTTAGGCTTTCAATAACAGCTTATAAAACCGTTAAATCTAATGTGTTATTTATCTACAGTATGATCTATTAAAAAGATTCTGGAGGCGCTTTTATTTGTCTCACATTTCAGTTGGCTAAAACGGTCCAGTAGGATTCTTATGACTTACATAACAACATATCAGTATTTCAATCATCTTATCCACTCATATTGCTGACAGTGATATAACTGRCTCAAACWTTTATTACACTCTGAYGTTAACCGCTTAGCAGCTGAGCTGGCTTCAATAAAACTAATATAAAATAAATAGTTACAATAAAGTKATTCCTTTACATTMACAATACATTTATATGAATCCGTTACATTACAGTGTTTATATCCTTCTAAAAGACAGCTCTAGCAACTTGTAGAGAAATTAGTTTATATCATTTTTAATATATGTAATTGAACAAGGTTCACATTCTTCAGTGTCGATCCCATCTCTTCTGCTTTCAAACCTTTGCATTCAAATCATTGTTTCAATGCTATTTTTGTCTAATATGGTGCAGTCAAATTAATCTTTAATAGGGTGAAACCTTACAGAACTTTCAGATAGAAATGTATTGTGAAGAACAGATATGACTGTCTGTCAGGTAGAACAGGGAATCATGTCAGCTCTATTTAATACATTTCTATCAGCGATGTTCAGAACATTTCACCTCKCTGAATACACCCTGTTTGTTCAGGTTCAGTGTCCACCCAGCACATCAGTACAAGAAGCCCCATAGCTGCTGGATACACTAGTTGAGCAGGSTGACCATCTGGAAGGACCCCATCAAGGCCTTTTCATTTCTTGGACTGTGCTCTCATCTTCACTACAGCCAAGGTTTATTGTTTGGTATATCTGCCAACGCAGCCTAATTCTGGCACTGATACCACTGTTATTAGACAATATATTTACTTGCCATGTTTGTGGGTGGAGGGAACATTAGCACCATGCAGACATTCAAGTTATTTTAATGTGCTAAGATCTTGCGTGATATATGACCTTTGTTTTTGTATTTGATGGACATGTTTAGCTCCAAACTTGCTCTGGGCAGAAGTTACCCTCCGGGATAAAACTGACCTTAGATCAGTGTCAGGGGAATATGTACAGCTGTCATACCCAACTAGACAACTGTGCATTTTTTCCCACAGACCTCAACTGACTTTACAGCCATGGTCTTCTCACAATGCAGTGAGCACAGTATCGAAATCAGGGCTGGGGTCATTCCAGGTCAATTCAGGAAGCAAACTGAAATTATTTCTCATTTAAAAGCCTTGTGAACATTTTTCATTTCAGTTTACTTCCTGAATTAAATGAATTGTATTTCTTCCACTTCAGCACTAACATACTGGACTTGATTATGATCAGTCAGAATTTACGGAGGTATATGGCAGCCTTGCCGTAGACTTGCATCTCAGCGTCCGTACTCATGGTGACGGATAACTAGGAAAGAGATGAAACAAGAAACATTATTGACTCTGTGGTGCTTCCTCCCAAGTCAACAGGAGTTAGGTGAGCAGTATCTCACAGAATAATCTCATCACTTTTTATGTGGAGCCTCAAACCATGTCTCACCTTCTTTTCCCCTCCTACAGATGAATGTGTACTTCTTGGAGGACCCTGTGAAACATGAGAGTGTTGTGAAAACCACAAGTCTAAAGCCTCATCATTTAGCCCCGGAAGGGCTAGAAAACATTAACTAAATCATTACAGCCATGTCAAATAAACTACAGGTGAAACTGATAACCTTCATTTTCCTAATGGCAACTCACTTCACTACACATTCTGTTAGGATTCAAATAAATACCCCTGAAAACCCTGTTACATTCTAGAACACCCTTTCAAGTGCAGGAGCACCACTTTTGACCGTAAATGGAAGTCACAGATTTAAGATAAAAAATGTCAATTTTATTAATTTTTACTTATTAAACCAATGCCACTTGATTGCATATTGTCAAATCTTACAAGAGACATGCAGAACTCAATTCAAACAGTGCAGTTAGCTGCTGCCTCAGTTGCTGAGTGCAATGATGAGACAAATCTAAGGAGTGGAGAGGTCTTACCACAGAGGAAGAAGGTTTCTGACTTATGGATGCTGGGCCTCAGCCTCCTTATATCTGGTTGGAAGTGCTAACCAGGCAAAAGTTAATTATGGACCACTCTGGGAAAGGACATGGATTGGATGAGAGACCTGTTTATTTCTGTGTTCACTAGCACTCCCACTTCCAGGAGCACCACCCTCCCATTACATTACTTTTTAATGACATCTGTGGTTCTAGCTGTCTGCATCTGGGTCTTATCCTGAGTTCTGGTACACATATTATTTCTGTGATTTAACTTGTAAACACATCTGAACTGTCTCCTCACCTCATGCTTGTGACAGAGTTGGCCGTTACCTCGTGCTTTGCTTAGATGACTTATCACCCTGGTGAACCATATTAAATGATAATATAAAGCTAGAACTGAAACATTGAGGCTTTTATCTACACCTCAAAAAACTGCTAATTATAATGTGTAGTTAAACTAGGAGAGACCTCGTGTGTCTGTGTCTCACTAGCACCTCCCACTTCCAGGAGCACCACACTCCCATGACATTACTTTTAATGTCATGTTTGTCTCTGAATTGAATTCCACTGAACTTTACGTAAATGAGAGATGTTATTACTAATAATTATGACATTATCAAAAGTTTGATTCATCCCAATGTTACTTCTACTGACCCTCATACTGTAATGGACTGAGTCCATGTTGCCCCACTACAACTAAAATAGTTTTCATTAATTCTAATCTGACCTTATTTAGTTCCATTTAGTGGCATTAATCTTATCAACAACTTTATATATATGTTCACCTATTATTTATATGATTTAGCTTGTAAACACATCTGAACTGTCTCCTCACCTCATGCTTGTGACGGAGTTGGCCGTTACCTCGTGCTTTGCTCAGTTTGATTTATCACCCTGGTGGAACCATATTAAATGAATATTATAAAGCTAGAACTGAAACATTTAGGCTTTCAATAAGAGCTTATAAAATCGTTAAATCTAATGTGTTATTTATCTTACAGAATGATCTAATGAATTCTGGAGGAGCTTTATTTGTCTCACATTTCAGTTGGCTAAAACGGTCCAGTAGGATTCTTATGACTTACATAACAACATATCAGTATTTCAATCATCTTATCCACTCATATTGCGACAGTGATATAACTGCCTCAAACTTTTATTACACTCTGAAGTTAACCGCTTAGCAGCTGAGCTGGCTTCAATAAAACTAATATAAAATAAATAGTTACAATAAAGTCATTCCTTTACATTGACAATACATTTATATGAATCCGTTACATTACAGTGTTTATATCCTTCTAAAAGACAGCTCTAGCAACTTGTAGAGAAATTAGTTTATATCATTTTTAATATATGTAATTGAACAAGGTTCACATTCTTCAGTGTCGATCCCATCTCTTCTGCTTTCAAACCTTTGCATTCAAATCATTGTTTCAATGCTATTTTTGTCTAATATGGTGCAGTCAAATTAATCTTTAATAGGGTGAAACCTTACAGAACTTTCAGATAGAAATGTATTGTGAAGAACAGATATGACTGTCTGTCAGGTAGAACAGGGAATCATGTCAGCTCTATTTAATACATTTCTATCAGCGATGTTCAGAACATTTCACCTCACTGAATACACCCTGTTTTGTTCAGGTTCAGTGTCCACCCAGCACATCAGTACAAGAAGCCCCATAGCTGCTGGATACACTAGTTGAGCAGGGTGACCATCTGGAAGGACCCCATCAAGGCCTTTTCATTTCTTGGACTGTGCTCTCATCTTCACTACAGCCAAGGTTTATTGTTTGGTATATCTGCCAACGCAGCCTAATTCTGGCACTGATACCACTGTTATTAGACAATATATTTACTTGCCATGTTTGTGGGTGGAGGGAACATTAGCACCATGCAGACATTCAAGTTATTTTAATGTGCTAAGATCTTGCGTGATATATGACCTTTGTTTTTGTATTTGATGGACATTTTTAGCTCCAAACTTGCTCTGGGCAGAAGTTACCCTCCGGGATAAAACTGACCTTAGATCAGTGTCAGGGGAATATGTACAGCTGTCATACCCAACTAGACAACTGTGCATTTTTTCCCACAGACCTCAACTGACTTTACAGCCATGGTCTTCTCACAATGCAGTGAGCACAGTATCGAAATCAGGGCTGGGGTCATTCCAGGTCAATTCAGGAAGCAAACTGAAATTATTTCTCATTTAAAAGCCTTGTGAACATTTTTCATTTCAGTTTACTTCCTGAATTAAATGAATTGTATTTTCTCCACTTCAGCACTAACATACTGGACTTGATTATGATCAGTTGTAAAATGAAGGAAGTATTAGGATGTTTTCTATAGAACTGACTGGTTTAGGATTTCTGCTGCCACCATGGCGCATTAGTCAGAATGCAATGAGGGACGGAGATTACAGTAGGAATCCAGGTTTAGGGTATTAATTACACAGTGGAACAGGAAAACAGAGTTCATAGGGAGGGTTTGGAACGATGTTTGATTAAGGTTTAGAGGTTGGAGTTGAGGCTTGTAATGGAAACATATACAACACTCCTTCCGTGGCCTCCACTGCTCTTAAACGCTAGTAAAACCAAATGCACTTTTTCAACCGATCGCTGCCCGCACCCGCTTCG